>NC_056523.1:18661628-18678806 GCF_019175285.1 Sceloporus undulatus | reverse complement strand
TAAAATGGGGTGTGCACCACACCGTCCATGGCAGTGAGCACCCATACGAATCAATGGGACTTGAGATCCCACGGTATTTGCCATACATGGGGGTGGGGGGTCTGGAATGGATCCCCTGCATATGGCAAGTGCCCACTGTATATTTTAATGTAACACTGACCCATCTGTCAAATAGCATGGTCCTATAATAACAGGAAAAAAAATACACTTTTCAGTAGGAAACAGCATCTGACAGTTATAGAAGGATATAGGGGCCAAGATCAAATCTCTACATGGAGAAGTACACATTGACTGTGCTATGCAACCCATGTGTGGAATAATAAAATGATATTAAGTAGTAAGCAGTTAATAGGGAATAAGGCTGTTGTTGTTGTTTGTCTCTGTGTTTGTGTGTATATAAAATTAGATTTGACCAAAGAACAATTTCAAGCATTCTCCCAAGTCTGCTAGTCTTGCCTGAAGAGCACCATCTATTCTTGCCAGAGTGAAAACTGAAGGTGTTTCCTGTCTCTTTAATGGCTGTGTAGAAGAGGGAATTTCATCAAGTGTTGCTAATCACACAACTAAACAAGCCACACTTTCTGAAATTTCCTTTTCTACACGGACCATTAAAGAAATAGTAGGCATCTCCAATTTTCACTCTGGTAAACCTTTCATTTGCAACCTCACCTCTTACTTAACAAGCACACTTGTCTTCTCACCTATTGCCCAGCATGGTTGGCTTCACTCTGCTGGATTGCTTCCTTCTAACTTCTGGATCAACAGACTGGGAAATGGTTACAAGCACAATCCAGGTAAATGGAATCAGAATTTAGTAAAACTCAACTAACGAAATAATATGGTAGCCCACAGGGAGAATAGGAGATGGGGGAGAGAGTATCTTTCAGTTGCCGTACAGGTAGTAAAATTTATAGCAGTTGCAGAGGATCAATCAGGACTTTCCCTGCCAAATCAGAATAGTTTTGTATGATATGATGATGTGGTTGTTCAGCATCCAGCTATAACCACATGGTTGGATGCTTCTCCACCCCTACTTCCCACTCCACTGGCCATCATGTTGGGAGGATGAAAGAGCTTAAAGGTAGGTTTTTCATGGGTCGATGAAGAAGATGGAACATAGTTCTATTGGGGTGGTATTTTATGTCTTGTCTCCTGATGGCCCATGTGTCCTGTATGCGGCAGAATAAGGTGTTGCAGGATACAAAGCATGGCAGCAACTGGATAATTGAAAATCAGTGCCAGGTTCATTCATTCAAAGGTATTTCAACTTTCTACTCTTGGATGTGAAAGCTGGACAATGAAGAAAGTGGACAGAAACAAAAATCAATTCCTTGGAAAAGTGATTCTGCAGAAGTGTTCTACTAATACCACAGTTCACCAAAAAGATTAATGAATGGGTCCGAGGGCAAATCAAGCTTTAACTCACACTAGAAGCCAAAATGACTAAACTGCATTATTGTACTTGGGCCTCATTAGGTGCATCCACACTGCAGAAATAATGCCATTAGACACCACTTTAACTACCATAGCTCCATCCTACAGAATCCTGAATATTTAGTTGTGAAGGTCTTGGCGGTTCCCCCCCCCTTCATATTATTACTGTTGAATGTTGTGTTTTTTGTATTCTGACTACAGTCGCTTCACCTAACTCGCGGATCTGAGATCTGAGACCTCAAATATCTGCGAAGGATAAACCTATGTTATTTCCAATGGTGCGTGCACCCGGCACATGTGCCCAAACCACACTCATGGGGGCACATCATTCAAGCATATGAGGTTTTAATATATGCGAGCCTCCATTTTCATGGGGAGGTCTGGAACGGATCCCTGTGAAAACAGAGGGCCAACTGTACTGTATATTCCTACTCATAAATTTGAGTATATCTGGCCCATTCATTTTGACTTAGGAAGCATTTACACTGCAAAATTATAGCACTTTGATACCATTTTAACTGCCACAACTCTAAATTTGCTGTTTAGTGAGGTACTTAGAATTCTCTGTCAGAGAGTTCGAATGCTACATACAATTAAGGGGAATACACAAAAAAATTATTTGTTTTGAAACTATAAATCCCAAATAGTATTAAACTGCTATAATTGTGCAGTGTGGATGCATCCTTAGAGCACCACCAGCTTACAAGGGGTGGGGAGGGGGTTGACTCTGAATCTCAGTTTTGTTTCTCTACAAACCAATTTCATTTTGGAGAACTACATGAATGGGTCTCAGTGGGGTTATCCAAGTAGAATCTTTCTTGTTCACATGCATTTTGGAATAAGCGTTTTTGGGGAGGGGGGCTGCCAAAAAACCCCATTTAACCCAGGGTAATTGATCCAGGGACAGGAGGGTTTCCACCACATTTTTCTAAAAGATTCAGATTCTCAGCTATGTGAATAACTATTGCAAATAGACCCAGGATAAACCGAGATAAAACTCTGCATGATTTGAATGTTTTTTGAGTATATTCGCATAACTGACTGCATTTTTATTTGAGTACTTGCACATGTGAGCAACAGAACTCGCAGAGAGGCAGTTCCATAGTGTGAATAACAAACCTGGAATGTGTGAGTGAGATTATTTGCACAGTTGAGCTAAAAAAAATATAGTCTGAATGACCCCAGTGTATTGCCTGGGAACTCCCAGCGTTACTAAGGATTTTTTATTCCTATTTCTCAGGTCAGTTTAAATTAACTTTGTACTTTCTGAAAGGAAATGTATCTCTACTTGGCAGTCTCATTGTCTTATACCAGAATTAATAAAGATAGCCACCACCAGTAAACACAGCTATTGTTTCCAGGATGCAGATTCAACAGAGATCAAGGGAAGGAAAAGAGGAATAGTTTTTTTGTGGGTTCTTAGGGCTATGAGGCCATAGAGTTCATCAGACAAGAAAAATTCGAAGTATAATCCAATGGCAATCCGAATGCAATCATGGGGTTTAACGTTATTATGTGACAGACTACCACACGCAATTTCAGGCAATGGGAAGTCAGTCTGAATACAATCATGAGGTTTCACCTTATTGCATGATAGACTAACACACGCAATTTCAGGCAATGGCAAGTTATTTTCGGGCAATGGGAAGTCAGTTCGAATGCAATTCGAATTCACATAAATTCACTGAACTAGCGAATTCATTCGAAATTAAGAGAAATTCCTCCAATGTGATAAACTCCTCAGTTCTAGAAGAGTTTTTCATGTTGAAAAGAGGAATGTTTAATAATAATAATAATAATAATAATAATAATATGCTTTATTTTTATACCGCTTTTCCGAGGTGATCAAAGTGGTTCACAAAATCGTTTAAAACTTACACATCATAAAAACAACCTTACAAAAACCAATAAACATCTAACAACATGCAATAAAGACAAGCAAGATGGTGGTCAGGAGGAGGGCTTGTCTTCTTTGCAGGCAGAGGCCTGTTGTTGCTGGCCTGCTTCTCTCCCCCTCAAGAAGGTAGTCAGGAGGAAGGCTTGTCTTCTTGGCAGGCAAAGGCCTGTTGTTGTTTACACCAAAACAAAATGACCTTAATGTTTAACAAGTGTAATATTGCTAAAGCATCTCAATACTTTGACTATATCTCTGAAATAATAACAAATAAGATTCTGTGGGAATTGTCAAAAATTAATTTCAGAAATATTGCACAAGCCTAGATGTGAGACATGATCAGTGAGGAAGAGAATACAATGGGGGTGAGGAAAGGGAGTGCGGGAGACCTGGAATATTTCAAGAAAGAATTTGGATGCAAGCTTGGAAAAATGAGAGTAAATGCGAAAGAAAAAGAACTGGAAAATCTCACTACCTCAACAGATTGCCCCGCACCTTTTCTGGATGAGCCCTGCATCTATTCAGGGTGTTTTCTGTTATTTGTGATTCTTTCTGCTGTGGCTTTTATCTGTAAATATGTTGTTGTTGTTGTTGTTGCTGCTGCTGCTGTTATTGTTAACTGACCTCGAGTCAATCTTAACCCATGGCGACACCATGGATAAGACATCTGCAAGACTCACTTCTTACATTGCTCTGCTTACTTACTGTAAACTAATACCCATAACTTCCTTAATAGAGTCCATCCATCTAGCATATGACCTTCCTCTCTTTCTTTTTCTTAAAAAAATAAAAATATTAAGTATTACATTTGAGCAATTAACAATCAAACTCAAACAATAAAACAATTTAACATCACACAGACAATACATACAAATATATTACAATACAAATACAGATAGTCCAATTAACATAAATTTTAAAATAGCTTCCTTCAAGGTTGTAATCCCCTGATTTGCCATAATAAACTTGACTTTTTCCTACATAGAATATATACTTTTAGGCCCTCCTCTCTTTCTAGTTCTCTCCACCTTTCCTAGCATTATTGACTTTTCCAGTGAGTCCTGCCTTCTCATGATGTGACTAAAGTACAATAGCCTCAGTTTCGTCATCTTGACTTCCAGGGAGATATCCAGCTTGATCTGTTCTAGGACCCATTTGTTTGTTTGTTTGCTTTGGATGTCCACAGTATCCTCAGCACACTTCTCCAACACCACATTTCAAATGAATTGATTTTCTTTCTGTCTGCTTTCTTAACTGTCTAGCTCTCACATCCATACATGGTAATACGGAATAAAATGGTGGTAAGGATTCTTTATAGTGTGGTATGAGGAGAAATCAGTGAGTTAGCACACTGGGTGATACCAAATCTAGAGACGCCACTGATTGGGGCATGGGCATATTTCTCTTAGGAGGATGCAGACATGGAAAAACAACTTCTCACTCCATGGACATCAAATTGCTAGAAGACAAAAAGGAATTTTGTAAACATGTTTATCTGTAAACATGTTTACAAAATTCATTTTTGTCTTCCAGTAATTTGAAGTCCATGGAGTCCATGAGAAGCTGTTTATCTATGTCTGCATCCTTCTGGGGGAATTCCATGTTCCTGTAACTCCAGAGGTTCCTTGCACAGATACAGATATTATCTTTGTTCCCTGAGCCAGTTTAATTAATATGAATAAATATGAGCATGAGTAATGACTGGATGATGGAATGTTGAGTGCCCAGACAGAAATCTTAATAACTGATAGTAGCCAACTATGTTTTAGTAGTGATCTCCATGCAAGAAAGTCCATGACAGTTTAAGCCTTTTATACAACAACCAGCCATACTCTTATCAATTTAATTACCTCTGGTATACAAAAATAGAGCAGTTAAAGTTTTCTGCATCATCAAAATGCCAAGGCTGAATCAAACAACCAGCCTGAAAATATAAAATCCCTGAATAAATCTAATTCTCAGACATGGTTTTCTGCCAATCAGATCTCTGCTTGAACTTAGTCAGCTCCCTTCCAGGAAATCTCACAAAAACAGCATCCACCCAACACTCCACACCCTTGTACCTGCTGGGCTGGTTTGGAAGAGGCCCTGTGCACTACCCAGAAGCAGGCTGAGCCTTCCTCTACTATGTATTTCATTCTTTCCAGTACTGTATTCCAGAATAAGAACTCTTCTTCAGACCAACCCTTGTTCATATATGACAAGAGGTGCATCTACACTATAGAAATAATGCAGTTTGACACCACTTTAAGTGCTGTAGTTCCATCCTATGAAATCCTGGGATTTGTAGTTTTAAAATGTCTTTAGCTTTCTTTACCAAAGAAGGGATAGTGCCTCACAAAACTACAAGTCCCAGGATTCTGTGGGACACAGCCAAGGCAGTTAAAGCAATGTCGAAATGCATTGTTTCTACAGTGTAGAATTATTTCTACAGCTGCCAAGTAGAGGAAACTTTCTGTCCTTCAGATGTTTTTGGACAACTGCTCCCATTATCCTTGAGGAGGAGCAGTTCATGATGGCTAATGTTGATGTTATTGTTTTTATCCTCCCTTTACCCAGAAAATTGAGACCAAAGGTAGCTGACAAATTTCAGTACGCATAACAGAACTGAAATGTAGAAAACTTTGACATTCAAATGTAATCAAATCACCATTAGCATCAAACCCAATTTATAACATAGAATCAAAAATAATTTAAAAAGCAATTAAAATAATGACCTTTAATCAGCTACTCAACTGTATACTGAACTAAATAACCTCTCTTGGCCTGACATGCCACCACCATGTCATTCATTGGGGTAACTTGTGGTGACACATACACACATACACACACTGCCATTGACCACCTCTCCACCATACCATAAAGAATCCTTAGTAATGTTTTTATTTGTCACTCCAGACCTCTAGCATAGGTAAATCTCTACTAGCATTAAATACAATGTTGATCTATTTCTACTCCAGCTAGGTTCTTCTAATGTTCTTATCATCTGTAGGATTAGCATGACTGATAGCTACAGGATCTGAAGACTAGCTATGAGGGATATGAGGCAAGGCAAAGGAGAATACTATAAGATTCAAGCTTGGAAGAATTACTTTTTGGGACAACTCTCAGAACCTTTGGACAGGGAGTCCTGCAGACTTGGGGTTCTGAGAATTGTCCGTAAAAGTAACTTTCCAAAGTCCTGAGGCATGCACAGTGGCTAATGAGATAATGCTCATTAAAAGAAAAATAATGCAGTGCAAGGCCACAAGACAGGCCGTTATTCTGCACCTTAAAAAAACAACTAAGGGAGAAAATGAAAGCATTCCTCCTTCTTACCTCCCTCTTCATTCCAAATCCAGTCATGTAATCTCTTCTCCGAACACCGTGGTGTGGTGAACTGAAGTCTTGCTTACTTTAGCACACTGGGAGGGTGAAGTAAAATAAATGTGGCATAAATTGCATTGCTTGCATGTGAGAGAATCAGGATGGGAGGGGGAGATAAGCTACAATAAGTCCCAAAGACTTCTCTCATCAACTAACTGGAAGTCATCTTCTGCAAGTGAGATTTGGCCCAAAGACTGTTGTCTGTTACAAATATTACATAAGGGACCAACGTGCCCACAGATTCCAACTGAATGAAACCGACTTTGCCAACTGACAGGTTGGTTTTGCAAGTCTATTTACATAATTGCGTGTTACTTCCCAGTTTAAGAGCTTCAGGGATCTGCCACTTCCTTATCCAAAGACTCTCCTATGTGCAACTAACACTGACAAAGAACTCAGGAAGATGGAGGATGAAGATGGGTACATGAGTATAGACCCCAGAAAAAGAGACCTCTGTGCAGCAACAGCTTCCAAAGAAAGCAAAGGTATTGATTTGAATCTCTCTCCCTCCTTCCTTCTCTCTGATAAGCTTGGCAATTGAAGTCACATGAAAGGAGGATTTTGAAATCACATTGTAGATATGTGTTAGAATATGGTTAGAATTATTAGATCTGACAGAAGCCATTGGACTGCAATTTCTAGCAGCCACAGCCAGTGTGACCAATTGAAGGTTGCTGTCCAACATCTGGAAGGCCACACACTTCCCACCCCTCTTCCAATAAGAGGGTGACTTGTAATAAACCTTGTCCTTAGAACTTGCTTTTAACTCCCTAAATAAAAACACAGGCAGCAGAAAGTGCTTTGCATTGCAAGTACATAGTGTGACATAAGGGGCTGGGAGAAAAGGAGGGAAACAGAGGAGGGGTGAAAGGAAGAAAGAGAAAGATCCTTGAAGTGAACATGGACTTTTTGCATCTAGGCTTGTTGCTTTATTCCAGCACTGCTGCCATAAATCACCATGACAGTGTTGCATATTTTGATTTCAGTAAGGCTTTTGACAAAGTCCCCCATGATATTCTTACAAACAAGAAAGTAAAATGTGGAATAGACAATACAACTGCTAGGTGGATTAGTAATTGGTTGACCATCCAAACTGAAAGGGTGCTCAGCAATAGATCCCCTTCATCCTGGAGAGAAGTGACCAGTGGGGTGCCACAGGGTTCTGTTCTGGGACTAGATATAGGATGCTTAGATATAGATATAGGATGCATAGATATATGCATAGATATAGGATGGGGGACACCTGGAGAAGAGATGGTTAAGGAGTAATATGATAACCTTGTTTAGGTATTTGAAGGGGTGCCATATTGAGGATGGAGCAAGCTTATTTTCTGCTGCTGCAGAGAATAGGACACAGCAATGGATGCAAACTGCAGGAAAATAATTTAGGAGGAACTTTCTGACAGTGAGGGCTGTTCAGCAATGGAACACACTCCCTCAGAGTGTGGTGGAGTCTCCTTCGTTGGAGGTTTTGAAACAGAGGCTGGATGGCCACCTGTCGGAATGCTTTGAGTGAAAGTTACTGCATGGCAGCATTGGACTCAGTGGCCCTTGAGGTCTCTTCCAACTCTATGATTCTATTAATGCAGTGAGTCTTAAATTAGTTATAACTAAGGCATGGTACAGACCGCCCGAAAAGGGCAGCCTGCCAGTGGCCTAATTTCCTCTGGAGGGAAGCCGCAGCCGCCAAACCATGTGGCTTCCCTCCAGAGGAAAAAGAACCCGGGAAAGCCAGGTTCTTTTTCCACCGCCATTGTTGTTATTCTGTTAAAATTCCACTGTTTAACCTTATGTGATAAAGTCCTTAGTTTATGAAAGCTTATGCTACCAACAATAGAATTTAACAATTGTCTGCACTGATGTGTTAAAAAATACAAACCAGCTTCCATCTATGGTTGTCCCTGCACAGAATAAGACATATACCATTCATGGTGAATTTGAGTAATGTGGCTTATTTTGGCCTGTGACCTTAGTACCAGAACTAGTCACAACAAATGTGTACTGAGTTATTAAGTGTGTGGAAATGAAATGTTCAAACATCAACAGTTGGCTTCCAATTCCACAGGTTCTTTCTCAAATCTTCTCTGGTGGAAAATTGCTCTTGGCATCTCAGTGGCAGGAAATGTTGTTGTAGTTGTGGTTCTTCTTATCCTTCTCTCTCTTCCAGGTAAGAGTTTTTCATTCTTGTTGTGTGCCTTGAATTTGTTTCTGGTATGCCCTGAGACAAACCTATCAAAAAAAATTCTGGACAAGATTTGTTTGGCCATTGCCTCCCTCTGAAACTGAGAGAACTTGACTTGCCCAAGGTCACCCACTGAGTTTCCATGGCCAAGTGGGAATTTGAAACTTGATCTCCTAAAGTCCTAGTCCAACACTCAAACTGCTACACCACACTGATTCAGCTTTCTGTTCTATAAAAAGGGTAAAGGTATTCCCCATTGACAAGGTTGTCAAGTTGTGTCCTACCGTAGGGGGCAATACTCATATCCATTACTAAGCCAAAGAGCCAAGTGAAAATGGGCTAGGGCTCATTGGAAGGTCTATGTCAAGGCAATGGAGGCAGCAAAGAAATCATACTTCTCTGTCACCACTGAATCTGCACAGTGTCATCCAGTGGAGCTGTTCCAAGTGGTCAGGGGCCTTCTACACTCTGGCCCCCAAGAATAAAACAAATATCATTCAATAGCTCACTGTGAAGAATTTTAATGTAATTTTAAAGGTATTATTTGTGTGCCACTTTGGGTCTGAAAGGTGGGATATAAATGAAATAAATAAATAGATAAATAAATCAATAAATAAAATCCATAGATGCAGAATCTGTGGGTATGGAGAGCTGACTGTACTTTGGTCATAAAGCAATATTTGAGTGCAATTGAGTTGCTGAAAAGAAATCAGTTTTTCCCCTTGATTCTCATACAAAAACACTGCATGTACCTAGCATTCAGACACCAGTTGCCTGCCTCATATATCGGCATTCATGATCTATGGCACTAGGATGAGATCTTCCTCCTCCTCCTCCTCCCACTTCTACTACCCCATGCTCCACCAGAAACCTCCTCTAAATGGTTTCCTATCCCACTGAAGGACCTTTCAGGGGCACATGAGGCACTGCAGAAAGTGGTGGAATAATTTCTGGACTGGATTAAGACATTAATTTCCCTGCAGCAGAACAACAAATCATACTCACCTAGCTAACTCACCCAAAGCCAACCATGTTGTCATGGTAGATGACTGAGATAATCCTTTAAATAATGGAAATAACTACCAATTCTTTCCCTCTGAGGATGCTCCAGCATTATGGCCTGAAGTGACTGTCTCATTCTGCTTAAAGGCAGTTCCATCAGCAGAAATAACTGCACCGGATCCTGGCTAGTGTTTTGTTCCAGGGAAATGGGATTCCTCCCATTACCTACTTTTTTGGTTTTTTTGTTGTGTGATTTGAAGTGGATTCCAATTTACAACAACCCAAAGAGGAACATATCATGCAGTTTTCTTTGCAAAATTTGTTCAGAGGAAGTTTGCCATTGCTCTCTTTTGTGGCTGATGGAGTGTGACTTGTCCAATATCCCCCCATTGAGTTTCCATGTCCAGAGATTTGAAACCTGGTCTCCCGGGGTCCTAGACCAACACTCAAACCACGATACCATGCTAAGTCTCCATTACCCAGGCAGCATGTATGTCATATTTGCCTTGCTATCCCATATTTACAGTACTATAAAATTTCTAACATATCATATTTCTCCAGCTTTGAAGGCTTGTCTGAAACAATGCAGAATATCTCTGAGCATCCCATGCTTTCCCCAGTATATTCATGCTCTTCAAACAATCATGGAGTTTGCTGCTTCAACATCTTTTAAGGCTCTGAACACAGAACTAAGGCATATTATTTTTGCGTAATAGCATTATTTTTGTGTAAGTTCAGCATTCCAGGTCAAACAATACCTTGTATTAGTCACACTTTTTAAAAACTTTGCTTCAACAGGGCACTTTAATTTTGAAGAAGCTGTTGGATCATCACCCAAAATAAGCTCCTGGACAAAATCAGAGTTTTACAACAGCTTCCTGAGAAACTCCCTCCCCCCCATCCATCACACACTTCTTTTTATGATTTTGTTTACACTGAGCTATATTTGCTATTCAAATACTGGGAAAGTTATTTTTTAAATTAAATCTTTGGTTTCTTTGACCATGCTGGCTGAAAGAGTCTGGGAATTGTAGTTTTAAAAAGTAACTTTTCCAAGTAGTACAGGAAAAATGCCATCTGGGGTTTGCAATTTATTTTCAAAGTGAATATGAAAATGAATATGAACCTGCCAGAATTATTAATCTTCTCTTTGATGCCAATATTAGCCCCAGTGTGATAAACCCCTTTCTGTATTGAACTGCATTCAGGGAAGCTTTTTACTGAAGTGTTTGTTTTGTACGTTTTTAAGGGTTACATATTTTTAACGTAGCACGTTTTTAATGATTTTATATTTTTAACTTGTTATATTAATGTGATGTGTTTAATTGTGTTTTTAAAATTGTACTGGTTTTTGAAAGCATTTTTGTGAGCTGCCTTGAGTCCAATTTAGAAGAAACCTGGGTGCCTAAATAAATTAAAAAGTAAGTAAGTGTTGGACATAAAAAGGCATCAGCGCTTGTATAAACTGTTTAGTGAGGAGAAGTCTCGATAATGATGGCTTTTTTATTCCACCCTTCTGTATCTTTTTTTGGTCTGTCTATGTACAGTGGGCCCTTGGTTTTCACTGAGATTTGGTTTCTGGACCCATCTGTGGATACTAAAATATGTGGATACTCAAGTGCTATTAAATACAATTCCTTACATTTACATCAAAGGGCAAAATCAAGCTTTGCTTTTTTGGAATATATATATATATTGGGGATGTATTTCAAGCTGTGGATAGTTGAATCTGTGGGAAAAGAATCCATGGATACAGAGAGTCGACCACGTTCTAGAAGAGTTTGTTCCTGATGTTTTGCTAGCATCTGGGGCTGGCATCTTCAGAGAATGCATTCTCCGAAGGGGCTGGCAAAATGTCAGGAATAAACTCTTCTAGAAAATGGCCACAGCCCGAAAAACCCACAACATACAATGCAAGTTAGTTTATACACACAGAGGACAGCCAGCTGTTATGAGCTCTTGGAGCCAAAGCTGCTGCCACACTGCAGAATTTATATACTTTGATACCACTTTAACTGTCATGGCTCCATTTTATATAATCCTAAGATTTGTAATTTGCTGTGGTTCTTGAGCTTTCTGACAGAAAAGGTTAAATATTTCACAAAACTACAAATCCCAGAATTCCATAGCATTGAACCATGGTAGTTAAAGTGGTGTCAGACTGCATAAAGTCTGGAATGAACAGTCATCTCTCCACAACCATGGATTCTTTATCCATGGATTCAAGCTTCCATGACTTGAAAATATTCAAAAATTAACTAAATTTTAAAACACAAACCTTGATCTTGCCATTTTATATAAGGGACACACTTTTGCTACACCATTGTATTTCATGGGACTTGAGTATCCATGGATGTTGGTATCAACAGGGGGTTCTGGTACCAGACCCTAGCAGATACCAAGGGCCCAATGTATAGGTAAACTTTTTTTGTCTGTGTCCTTTACTATCCTAAAATTGATTTCTGGAGACAATAAACATAATGTTTTCTTTTTTATAAGAAGAGCATCCAGAGTAATTTCTCCTGTTTTTACCACAAGCTTATATTGCACTGTCCCTGCTGCATTCTGTTCAATACAGATGACCATTATTCCTACACAAAGCATGCCCAGTTTTTGAGTGTACTGGGGGGGGGGCAAATTCTGGCAAAGTAATTCAATTCTGGGTAAATTTTCTTAGCACTGAATTTGATTGTTATGCAGAGATTTTGTTTTTCTTTTGCAAAACAACTCACAGCAAAAAGAACTACAAATTGCAAACTCCACCCATAATGATCTTACTTATTACAAATAAATCTGAATAGTACTGTATAAACACGGTTAAATACATAGTGATCCTGTTCTGAAGTCAAACTATTTTCTAAGCTCCTCAGGCTATTTCTTACTCAAAGCCACCTCACAACCAGATCCAGAGTTGCCTACTAAACTGTATCCCTTGTGGATCTGCTAAGAACAGCAGGACAGGTAATCTCATCTCCTTGACTGGTGTACAATATATTTATTTGTCTGTGGTTATGATTTCAAAGGTGGTGAAGTATGGGGGTTGCCAGATTTCTGGACTTGACCTTGAATCTCAGGGTCTGGAGTTTTTTCACCAGTCCTCAGGGCAATGGGGAGGAATCTCAGAGCAAGTGTGCTGTGTTATAAAGTAAGTGTGTGTGTGTGTAGTCTTCCAGCTACAGATAATGCTTAAGATAGCATGATGGATGACATCACCAGGGCCTGCCTTCTGTGCTATCATAGAATCATAGGCCTGTTACAGACTGCCAAAATAAAGCTGCTTTGGGTCTCTTTGGAGGTATGCTATTTAAATGATGCATGGGTCCTAAGAGTCCGCAGGTCACGCCAAAGCCATACTCCATTCCTAAGCACTGGAGTGCAGCTTCTGGATTCTTAGGATGCATGCATCATTTAAACAGCAGACCTCCAAAGAGACCCGAAGCTGCTTTATTTTGGCAGTCTGTAACAGGCCATAGAGTTGGAAGAGACCACAAGAACCTTCCAATCCAACCCCCTGCCATGTAGGAACTGGCAAGAAATATTCTGAGATAAACAAAATGTATATGGAGCACCAAAATTAAATTGGAAAGAACAGGAACAAAACCTGGGACTTTTGGGTCTTTTTAATCAGTTTGGATGCCCTCTAACACAACTTAATTGATTACTGGGACACTAAAGCAAAATTCCTTATTGGAAAACTGGATCCCTATTAGATTCACACAGCATTCACAGACCAACAAAATGCTAGCATACATGAGAGGCTGCTGGGCCAAACTGCGCAAGCCAGTGGGCTCCTTGAGGTCAATAAATTACACTTTTCCCACCACTGCATTAGATTATTGCTGTTCTGTTTTTCAGGCTGATTTTAACTTGGATCTGACTCCAACGATGTGTTAAGAAATGATTCCACTGCTGAGCACTGATGATTTGCATGTCTATTACCAGAGCTTGGAAAAGTTATTTTTCAAGACTATAGCACCCAGAATTCACTGGTCATAGTGGCCAAGGGATTCTAGGAGCTGTCATCCAAAAAGTGACTTGCTTGGCTCTAGTTGAGTTCCTATATTGGGAGAAAGTAGTAGTAGTAGTAGTAGTAGTAATTGTTATTATTATCGCTATAGACTTTCAAATAATTTCCAACTTATGGCGGCCCTAAGGCAAACTTATCACAAGTGTGACTTATTCAAGGTCACCCAACAGGTTTCTATGACCGAGTGGGGAATCAAACTTGATCTCCAGAGTCCTAGTCCTACATCCAAGCCACTACACTACGTTGGCTCTCAAGTAATAATGATACTGGGCTTCAGTTCCCATCAGCTCTAGCTGTAAAGGCTGAATATAAGGAATGATAACAGTTGAATGTAAACATTATCTGGAGGCCACAACTTGCCCACCTATGTTTTCTAAGCTCTGATAGTTCCAGGTTGACAGCTAGTTGCAATTATGATGGTGATCATTTGCATTATGTCTTAGGTCCCTGATGAATATGGATAGTGACTCCTTCTTCCTCTCTTTTTTCTATACAGCAAACCTGACTCTGGATCCAGGCACAGCTTTTCCCCAGCTCTACATATCTGAAGACCAGAAGACAGTGACATGGAAAGGCATGAAGCAAAGTGTGGCTCCTTGTACTATGAGATATGATGTGATGGCTAGTGTGTTAAGCCATGAAGGCTTTACCTCTGGGAAAATTTGCTGGGAAGTGGAGGTGGTGGAAGGAGGGACATGGTGGGGCGTGGGAGTGGTCAGGGAGTCAGCAAACAGAAATGGGCCAATTTTCCTTGCACCTGGAGGAGGGTACTGGGGGGTGCAACGTATCGATGGGCAATACCAAGCAATCACTGAACCGAGGACTAATTTGTCTCTGTGCCACCCTCCAAAGAGGATCAGAGTTTCTCTGGACTATTCAGTGGGACAAGTAGCATTTTTTGATGGGGATACACATGCTGAACTCTTCACTTTTCCAAAAACACATTTCTCTGGGGAGAAAATCCTTCCTTGGTTCTTGATCCATGGGTGGAATGGGAAGCTTATGATCCATCCATGAGAGGAAGACTCATGCCACTGGTTTTAGCAGCCTCCTTTTCAAGGATGTCAAGAGCAGTTTAGTCTCTCTAGTCATGGGGAGATCTGGACATAAGCTCAACTTTCCTGTATGAATATTCTTTAGGTCCCAGCTTCAGCCACATAATAATAATAATAATAATAATAATAATAATAATAATAATAATGTTTATTTATAGCCCGCTTTTCCTTGGCAGATCAAAGCGGGTTACACAGGAGTACACAGATGTACACTTTACAAACAGTAATCACATAAAAGTCCAAATCAATATATAAACTATTAAAAACAAGGTTAAAATTCCAAAATTAAAACCACACAATAAAGTCGCACAACTGCCTTATGGAGCAGGGCCACACCAAAAATGTTTGAAGTGTAATGTGTGGAGTTTTAAAACAAACACATGAGTGAATTTCATTTTACCATGTGTTTACATGGGAGCATCAAAACACTGCAATGAATATCCAGACTTTGTGGAACTCACCCACCTTTTCATAAGACATAACCATACTAGAGTGATATATGCTGTTCCCAAAGGTGCCATGAGGATGAGGAACATCCAATGCATGCCCTCAATGGAGAAATTCCTCTTAACCTAAAATATCAACCAAATGAACTGCAGAAATGTTTACATTTCAGAAAAGCCAATTGTTGGTTTGGGGTTTGGTTCCAGGACCCTCATGGATACCAAAATCCATAGACATTCTAGTCCCATTACATTCGTTCCCTCCACATTTGCGGCTTTGACTTTTGTGGATTTGATTATTCACTGATTTTATTAATATGTTTTCTCTAGGAATGTCTAGATCCTCCAGCACAACTCCATAGTCAACTTTAACCAAAAATCACATTGAAGGACTTAGAGATTCCTAGAGAGAACACTCCACTAGGTATTTGTAGCTCCTCCAATGCTATTCTATGGTCAATGTTTGGCAGATGTTGACCACAGAGTTGCACTGGAGGACCTAGAGATTTCTAGAGAGGTGTTCTCTCAGGTTAAAAATATAGTGTTTTTGTTATTTGCAGTTTTCCACATTTACGGGGGCCCTGTGCCCCTAACTCCAGCAAAAGTGGAAGTATGAGTGTATATACAAAGGTGCAGTAAAATTTCTGCAGTTTCATGTAAAGTTGAAGGCTTTTATGGCCAGCATCCATAGTTTTTTGTGGGTTTTTCGGGATATGTGGCCGTGTTCCAGAAAAGTTTCTTTCTGATGTTTCTCCAGCATCTGTGGCTGGCATCTTCTCTGGAGAAACGTCAGGAAGAAACTTTTCTGGAACATGGCCACATATCCCGAAAAACCCACAAAAAACTATTTCTGCAGTTTGTTTTGGGCCATAGACAGGATTCTTGATGCCATCACTATGAGAACCATTAACTACCCCTGTTCCTTTCACAACTCACAGGCTAAATAAATAAATAAATATTAGGTTCATTGTGCTATCTTCATTATTCTGTACAGATGCTATTTTTTTTGTCATTTACAGAATTTGTTATTGTTTTTTTTTAAAGCCAGTATGTTGTACAGCTGAATTGCTGCATGAATTACTTTTCAATAAATATCCAAAAACTTAGTACAAAGTTTGTAGTCATCATTTGGCAAAAAAGATATGGATTTTAAATAAACTAGTTCAGATAGGAGACTATCTGTATATTGGATAAGGAATGCAATGTTACACCCTTGTTCCCTAGTTTTCTAAGTAAGGAGGCCTCCAGGAATATAAATATTGCACAGGCTTTTAATGTGATTTCCTTGGAATAAGGTCATTGGAGATTTATGGCATTTTTGTGATACTGTTGTTGTGTGTCTTTATGTCATTTTCAACTTATGGCCACCCTATGATGAATCTATCACAGGACAGAGAAAAGGCAGAATTACTCAACACCTTCTTTGCCTCAGTGTTCTCAAAAAAGGAAAAGGGTGCTCAACCTGAGGATAATGGAGCAGAGGACAAAACAGGAGAATTTCAGCACAGAATAAGTATAGGAATACCTGTTTAACCTAAATGAATTTAAGTCTCCAGGACCAGATGAACTACATCCAAGGGCATTAAAAGTACTGGCAAATGTAATATTGAAACCATTGGCAATAATCTTTGAGAACTCCTGGAGAACAGGAGAAGTCCCAGCAGACTGGAGGAGGGCAAACGTTGTCCCAATCTTCAAAAAGGGGAAGAAAGAGGATCCAAACAATTATCGTCCAGTTAGTCTGACATCAATACCAGGAAAGATTCTGGAGCAGA
>NC_056523.1:18651002-18661618 GCF_019175285.1 Sceloporus undulatus | reverse complement strand
TCATTAAACAGAGAGTCTGTGAACATTTAATGTCAATTCCATAATCACAAAAAGTCAACATTGGTTTCAGAGAAAGAAGTCATGCCAGACAAATTGAACATGAGTCGCCAATGCGATTTTAGGCAGCATCAATAGAAGTACAGTTGGCCCTTCTTATACACGGTTTTTTTTTATACACAGATTCAAGCATACACGGTTTGAAAATGTTCAAAAAAAGTACAAATTTCAAATATCAAAACCTTGATTTTCCATATTTTATAAGGGACACCATTTTGCTATCTCATTATATTTAATGGGACTTGAGCATACACAGATTTTGTTATACACGGGGGATCTTGGAACCAAACCTCAGCGTATAACAAGGGTCCACTGTATAGTGCCTAGACATCAAGGGAAGTAATAGTGCCACTCTATTCTACTCTGCTCAGGCCCCACCTGGAATATTGTGTCCAGTTCTGGGCACCACAATATTAAAAGGATGTTGAGAAACTGGAGTGTGTCCAAAGGAGGGCGACTAAAATGGTGAAGGGTCTGGAAACCATTCCCTATGAGGAACGACTTAGGGAGCTGGGGATGTTGAGCCTGGAGAAGAGAAGGTTAAGAGGTGATATGATAGCCTTGTTTAAATAGTTGAAGGGATGTCATATGGAGGAGGGAGCAAGCTTGTTTTGTGCTGCTCCAGAGACTAGGACCCGGAGCAATGGATGCAAGCTCCTGGAAAAGAAATTCCACCTCAACATTAGGAGGAACCTCCTGACAGTAAGGGCTGTTCGACAGTGAAACACACCCCCTTGGAGTGTAGTGGAGTCTCCTTCCTTAGAGGTCTTTAAACAGAGGCTAGATGGCCATCTGTCATGTATGTTTTGATTTAGATTTCTTGCATGGCCCTTGCAGTATCTTCCAACTCTATCATTCTATGATCCTATGATTCTATGACCTTCTTTACAATATATTTTTCCCCGAAGGGGGTTGCCTTAGCCTTTCTCTGAGGCTGAGAAAGAGTGACTTCCTCAAGCAGGGATTCAAACCCTGGTCTTCCAGGTTCTAGTCCAACACTCCAACCATGCTAGCTCTTGATATACCACTGTTCAATTATGGAAGGCTTCAATCAATCAATTCAGTGATCCAGTTAGACTCATGGATCCTAATTCTTTTGTTTGTAGAGGTTGTAGGACTGCAACTCCCCAAATTCCTTACTCTTGGTCATTCTTTTGAGACTTCTGGGAATCTTGCTTGCAATAACACCTGAGTATCCCATGCTGAGAAGCATGGGTGACTAAAGAGCGCAAAGGGCCAATTTTCACCCATGTGGCAAACTCCCCTTCTGCCCCGATCATATGAAAGTCAGTGTTTGTGGAGCAAACAATTGTGGCAGTAAGTCTTTATCTCACCATCTTTGGTCTGTTCCTCAGTGCTTGTGGAATACATTTGCTGTCTTCAGCAGTGGTGTCATTAGGGGGCTGCAGTATTGTGGCCCACACCGGGTGACACTCCAGAAGAGGGGTAACACCCGATAAGGCTGTATTTCCACCAGTGGAAGGGGTGAGCACAACCAGCCCCAATTCCCTATGGCAGCAGTGGTTTCCTCATGAGAACACTCCTGTCACAAGGAGAGAGAAGGTTGAGTGCCTCGGTCTTAATTCCCAACCAGGAGATGCCACTGGTCTTCGGGAATAGGAGGTGTGGGGCAGGCCAGGACAAACACCTGCAATAAGTCACTGCATCAGCATTGTGGATACACATTTTGTTCCCTATCTTGGCTGTATCTTGAGACTTGCTTTTTGTAAAATGAAAACATGGAATCCAAGGCAGCAAATGGTAC
The DNA here is from genome assembly GCF_019175285.1 of Sceloporus undulatus. Classification (NCBI taxonomy): domain Eukaryota; kingdom Metazoa; phylum Chordata; class Lepidosauria; order Squamata; family Phrynosomatidae; genus Sceloporus; species Sceloporus undulatus. The sequence goes on along the minus strand of NC_056523.1, from coordinate 18,659,796 downwards.
AAATAGGCAGCAGGTGGAGTTCCTAGATTCTGGACAAAAACTAGCAAACTGGGTAATGCCATATCCCCCAACAGTTCCATTCCATCGGGGCTAGCTCTGATCAATCTTCTGATGTCCTAATTTTTCAGCTGCTTTTAAAACATCCCAGTTTCCCTCTCATCTCCTCCCACACTTCCCTCCTTTGTTCTTGGCTTGCTTCAATTGCTGCAAACTGAGCTCAAAGTAAAAAGGAAAAAAATAGCTTTCACTCAGTTAACTCAGTAAGGTGGGGGAGAAGGGGGGGTCCTGCCCTTTTGGGTAGGTTCATTGGGATTCCTTCCCCCCTTTTCTCTCTCAAGCACCTCCACAACACACTATTATGCAGTATGTGCTCTCTCACATTTGCAGTTTTCTAATAATATTGTGTTCTGAATCAAGAACAGCATTTTTTCCTACCTGCACTGGTGACCCGAAATGCCAGTAATTCCGACATTGCTTTGTGGAGTTGCATAGATATGAGGTTTGCCTTTAATCTTCATGCCACTGTTAATTAGCTTGACATTATTTCTTTCATTCCCGACCCCCCAAAATACGTAGTGATTACAGTATGCAAATTCCCACTAATTTAATGGCTATTAAATTAGTTAATTCATTAATTATGCCTCTTTACCTAGAGTGCAGTCATAATTATGACACGTAAATCTGTATGCTAGGAAAAAAATATTCAGGAAGCAAATACAAGCTGAAATAAAATGAGAAAAGAGACCGCATTAAAAAAGTGAAATTTACTCCATACCGATAATACAGCCTTAGTTGTATTTGTGCCAGCTACAGAGCGGAAAAGTTTGCAGTTTAAGAGGTTAGTCTGAATCATTTGAAATAATCTATTATACCACTTTCCAGCTGCTTTTAAACTGTCCCAGTTCATCTCCTTTCCTCCTGTTTTATCCCTTTGTCCTCACCTTACTTCATCTGCTGTGAACAGGGTGCATCTACACTGTAGAAATAGTGCAGATTAACACCAATGCCATGGCTCCATCCTACATAATCCTCAGATCTGTAGTTTTGCGAGGCAGCAGCACTCTATGGCAGAGAAGGCTAAAGAAGTTGTAAAACAACAAATCCCAAGATTCCATAGGATGGAGCTACAGCCCTTTAAGTGAAGTCAAACTGTATTATTTCTACAGTGTAGATGCTCTCTGAGTTCAAAGTTTAAAATTAGTTTGCACTCCACTCAGCAGGGAGACCAGGAGGCTGCAGTAAACTGCTGCAGCCTCTTTTAGGCGGGTTACAGACCGTCATTAAAGTACGCGCAGAGCGCGTACTAGGGTTAGGAAGGGGTGGTGCTTCAGCACCCCCTAACCCTAGTACGTGCTCTGCGCGTACAAAATGGCGGCGGCCGTTCCACATGGCCACCGCCATGATGGTGTCACGAACGCGCCGCCTCCAAATGAGGTGGCGCGGACATGACGCCATCGCTCCACGCGAGGGCTCTTATTGCGCTCTTTCGGCAGAGCAGGAAGGAGCTCCGAAACAGAGCTCCTTCCTGGTTTGCGTCGCTGGTGCAGCCGTGTGAAGGCTGCACCAGCGACGCAAATCAGAAAGGGGCCGAGCAGCCCCTTTCTGGGAGTCCCCGCTGCCATTGGGGTGTCCTTGGGGCTTGAAGCCCCAAGGACAACCCTTTCCAGGCTGCAGGGAAGCGGCTTTTTGCCGCTTCCCTGCAGCCTGCAAAGCGGCAGATCAGGGCCTCGGAGGCTGCCGGTCTGGCAGCTGAGGTCCTGATACAGCGGGGAAAGGGGCCGGTGCAGGCCGCCCCAAACGGGCGGTCTGTAACCCACCCAAGCCTGTGTGATGTCCTCAATAACCTTTGTCATCTTGACCAAACTTTGATATTGCTTTGATACTGTTTGTGTCCCAGTTTCATCTGTGAAATGTTGGAAAGTATAGATCATACTATGTATTGTTTTATGTTCCACAAAAAGTAAAACAGTATCAGCCCTGAATGTATTAGTCCTGATTTTATGATTATTTATCAGCCTTGATGTTATTACAAATTTCAATTTAAATTGTGTTATACTGTACTGTGTTGCCATCAGAGCTGTTGCCTATACAGTGTGTAGTGTTTTTTAGAAATACACAGCTTCTTGATACACAAAAATGATGATGCTAAAATCCCCCCTCATCTTTAGAATTTAAAGGCAGGATCCTTTTACAAGCTGATAACCATAAGCACCTCTCTGGATTTAATTACCATCCTAGCTTCTCTAAACCCACTGCTGGGAAATTGCAGTAGAAAGTCAACTAGCAGCATAAACCAGCTTGGTTGGTTGAGATGAGACTGGAAAAATTACACAACAAGCACTCTGTATAGGTTTAAGTTTTCTCATACTGAAGTCTGCTAAGCTCTTCCTTGTGTCACCAGTAATTCATGTATGGTTAGATAATTCACTACTGAGAGATACCATTGGCTTGGATGGAATCAAAAGGAAGGACAGACAAATGTCCAAAGGTAAGTCCAGCAATGACTTTGCTATTTTTAGAGGGAGCCTCCCTGTGAATATTGTTTACTAGGGATGAGAGTAGAGGCCATATAATTGGGGGACCATATAATATTGCAAAGGACTTCCATAGCTGCACTATGCAAAGGGATCATCTAGCACCTGTGCGACTGAGTGAAAGACGTTTGCAGCACAAGTTTTCATAGACTAAGGTCCAAAACACACTGCAGAAATAATCCAGTTTGAAACTGCTTTAACTACCCAGGCTTAGTGCTAGGGATTCCTCAGAATTGTATTTTATTGTAGCACCAGAGCTCTCTGATAGAGAAGGCTAAATGTGTCACAAAACTACCATTCCCAGAAATCTCTAGCTTTGAGCCAGAGCACTTAAAGCAGTCACAAACTGAATTGTTTCTGCAGTGTGTTTTGGACCTAAATCTACTTCATTATTAACTATTGATGGCATATATCACAAATTAGAGGTTGAACAAGTGCAAGTTCCTTTAATATTGTGGGTGATGTAATTGGGACCTGTGGTGATTTTTCCAGTGTAGATGTGTGCAAAGTCGGCATACGGATTTGTGGCAAGGTTTTGTACCTTCCTTCCAATCTGTGTTATGTTTCTTGGGGGAAGATACACACACACAAAGGTTATGCTACAAATGTCTTTCTCTCAGTTATTCTCAGGCTGCTACAACATCTTTTTGCATATTGATCAAGACTAACACAGCTATGTCTTTGATTAGCTACTGATATGTTTCCAGGCACAATTCAAAGTGATTGCTTGATTGTTTGTTCATAACACCTATAGAGCATAACTCCTATCCAGCTTAATTCCATAGTAAATGGCTGTCTGCATCTCCTGATATGAGCCTTTCAGGACCATGAGATTCTGGAATGAGATGCTTCTGTCAATCCCACCACATTTCCAGGCATGTCCAGTGCAGACACAAAGTAGGTCCTCCTTGATGGCTGCACCAAGGCTATGGAAATCCCTTTCTAGGGAGGCTAGAATGACCTCCCCGCATACTTACTGTCCCTCTATCAACAAGTAATGGCATTTTTATTCCAATCGGCATTTGAGAATTGGGTGGTTTTAAAGAAAGGACTTTTAAAAGAGTGCTATATTGTTTGAAATCAAAGTTGTATTTTATCAGTTTGCTATATTGTTGCTAGTTTGAGTCCATTTTTCTATATTTATACTTGTCCTTTTTGTCCTTCTCCTTTTGTGTCATGTCTCTTTTTAGATTGTAAAGGGCGGAACCATCCAATTAAAAAGACTGTAGTGCAGCGGCTGTTTTAATTTACAATGCTTTATCAATAAAGGTTAATAATAATAATACGGTATGGCCTTGTATGGTACTAAATAACTTGTTTCTGGAGATAAAGTTGGATATCAATTAAAAACACACAGCAATAGGGAATTTCTTGATATGTCCACATATTCACAAGCCCTCACAGAACCTCCCACTGTATCTCTTACATACTGAGCTGTGTTTTCCAGACGGAAAGCTGTTGTGTGCAACTGAGCTGTGCTTTTCAGCAAGACCTCTGTAACCTAAAACCGAGTTGCCGCTTGGTGAGGAAATTTCCAAATTAGCAAGTATTATGTCTGATTACTTGCTTTGGGCCCTCCCTGCTCTGCCCTTGGCCCCTTGGCTTAAGTTGAGCTTCAAATTTAAATTCAGTGTGGAGATCAGAAACACCCCTGAATTATCATCGCCCCTGCTTGGAGACTTCCAGAGTAATTCTGTCTCGCAATGTGGGATAATGAGGGAAATTTTGAGGTTTGATCCCTCAGTGGTTTTTTTTTATATTCTTATGACTCAGTAGCCAGATACAACAGTGTATGTGTGGCTGATGGATGGCTTTGTAGATGTGTGTGTATGGCTGATTTGAAGTGTCCATGATGTTTGCTTAAAGCCATATAAAGGCTGTGTGGTCTGCAATACTCGAGAGATTGCTCTTCCACACGGTCAGTGGAGCAGATAGCCTAGCAGAACCGGGACCCTGAATTAAAAGCAAGTTGCACCTACCTGACCCCTCCAGTTTTCTTCAAAATAATACCTGCATAGCAGCATCTCAATGAGAGCCAGCCACGTCGGTGGTTTAGTGTTGAGCTTTGAGACCAGAGTTCAAATCCCCACTCGGCCATGGAAACCTACTGATGAACCTTGCAAGACACCTTCCTCTCAGAGAAAGGCAATTGGCAAACCTTCTCTACCAAATCTCCCAAGACTCTTTAGGATAGATCTGCTTAGGATCACGTAAGTCAGAAATGACTGTGAAGAACACAACAATAAAGTCTTCTCCAATAGAGCAGAGAGGCAAATAGCCCAAAGAGATATGTTTTCAGAGACAAAGAGTGTTCTGTTTAAGACCTTGGGAGGTCTTTAAACAGAGGCTGGATGGCCATCTGTCAGGATGCTTTTGATTTGGATTTCCTGCATGGCAGGGGGTTGGACTGATGGCCTTAGTGTTTTCCAACTCTACGATTCTATGATTCTATAAGGATGCATAGCCCCATCTTGGGCCTGTGTAGTTCTGTTTTGCAGAAATTGCTTCCTACCTTCAAATAAGTGTTTTTAAGCAGGAGAACCAGTAGGCACAGATTATCTTGTCCATTTGTTCCCGATAGAGTAATCGGATCTCCTCTCTAAAGGTTGTTTCAAGCCTGAAGCTTTTTGCTCTCTACGGCTGGAAGGAAAGGAAAAGCGGATGAAAGCAGTGAGGTGGAATAAACTCCATTGCTCAAGCGTGGGATATCAGAGCCTGTGAAAGGTGATTTTTTCTTCTTCTTTTTCCTTAATTAACTAGTGACATTTACAACCCAGATCTAGGTCACTAAGGGGTCTGTTCTAGTTTTAACCAAGATCATCCTGAATACAGATTTTGTAGGGTAATTTAAGTTTCCATAGGCTTCAGCCTTTTTAAGGAAACAAACATATAAATACAAAATATGAAAGCCAAGCCTTTTAGAGTCCGGCTTTAAATTAGTAACAGAAATTTTTTGCCTTTGACCTAAATGACTTCCTAAGAACTAAGACTGAGGCCCTATACAGATCCCACATTTGTTACCAGCTGTGGACATTAGGGCCCAGTATCTGCATGCTGGATGCCCTAACCCCACCACCAGAGCACCATTTTGGCACACAAAACCGTCCACACAGCGCGTGCCATCAGGACTCCCCTCCAGGGCTCGCATCTGTCACAGCTATGGCACCCCTTGCAGGGCACAAAAGGACCTATTTGCAGCTCTTTTTTGTACTCTCCAGAGGCCGGATCAGGTGCAGAGTAAAAGGGTGATCTGTAGATCCAGACCGCCACAAACAACAAATGCATACAGTGGGGCCCTCTGTATTGCGGACTTGCCAGCTGAGGATTTAAGCACCTGGGATGGCAAGCCTGATTGCACAGGAGAGATGGAGGAGGACAAGCAAGAGTGGAGAGGAGGAGGAGGAGGAAGAAACCGCAGAGGAGGAGGAAGATGGAGGTGAGAGGAAGAGAAAACGAAGACAGCCACGGAGGAGGTGAAAGAGGGAGAGGAGAGGAACCGGAGGAAGAAGGCAAAGGAGGCAGAGAATGAAAGAAGTGCAGAGGCTGTAGTGGAGGCAGAGGTCCTTGCCCACCAGCTGCTGCTACCATCATGTGAAAAAGCAGGGAGGTGATGGGGATTGTATTAGGTGAAGTCCCCATTGACTGTAATGGTGTGCTAGTTGCATGGCTGTGCCCCATTAGCCAATGATATTTAAGCTCACTTATTTTGGTATACGCGCGAATCCACCGTCCCCCACATTGACCAGAGGGCCCACTGTAGTTTTACAGTTTAAAACATGGCTTAATCTATATTACACATACGGTGATTCTTAATCCAACTAGTAATAGTTCAGGTAAAGAGAAATATTTATGTCACCATCTTTCCAAAGAAAATTGAGAGAGAAGAAGATGGAAACCAAACAGCTCGGAGGAAATCTTGAGAGAGAAAGTCTGTTAGTCCCGAAAGGGGTGGTGACCTAAGTAAAATGGTTATTCGCGATGAGAAGAGAGAGGGAGAGAAGTTTGCATACGGAAAGTCCCTATCTTCTTCTAAGGAGGGGGAAGAGAAGGCAAAATCTCCAACAGATTTCACTAGATGAACTGTGGTCCCACCAAGCAAGCAAGTTCCTCCAAACGGCATTTCTGTAGTTGTGTCTTGGCTTATAGTTTTAAAGACTCAAGGAACTGCTGATGTCTTCTTCTGCAGCTCCCCCTGCAAGTAGGGCTGAAGAATAGCTCCAGAAAATGGAGGATGAAGATGGATAATATGAATATAGACATAGAAGAACGGGAACGTATGCAAGACCAACTCCAATATTGAGAACAAAGGTATTGATTTATTGTCTTCCAGTTAGTTTTGATTTTCTCTTTTTTTTAAAATAAATAATAAATCAGAGCCTTGCACTAAATTAGAGGAATGTTTTTTAAAAAAAAAACAGGACTTAGACATGACTTAAAGGAACTTGACATGGGAAAGAACCTTGTCCTTGAGCATCATCTTTTTGTTTTTACAAGTATTTTGATGTGGGGAGGGACTTTAAAAGACTGGGTTTCATTGTCTTGACATCACCACGTCATAAAAAAAGGTGTTTGTTTTAAAGTACAGTATTTGTCAATTTTATATCTGAATTTTCTCCTTCCCAGATTTGCCTCATTCTTAAACATCACAGTGCATTAAAATGTTTTAAAGTACAGCATTTCTCAATTTTAAAAAATCTGAATTGTTGCATTCTGAAAATATTGATGTGAGATGTTGGCGGCATCCACACTGCAGAAAAATCTAGTTGAGCACGTTTTAACTGCCATGGGCTCAATACTATAAATTCTGAGAATTGTAGTTTTGTGACGTTTACCTCCCTTGCAGAGAACTCTCATACCACAACAAACTATAATCCAGGATTTCCATAGGATGGAGCCATGGCAAAGAAGTGGTGTGGAACTGGATTATTTCTGCAGTGCAGATGTAGCCTTAGTCCAAAAAAGGCAAGATTGGGAAATCATTAGGAAGAAAACAAGAAGGATGCCTGTTCTCACCAATATTATTTACAAGGGTGATAGAAATGCTGTCAAATGTTTAAGGAAGGATATAAAAACTGGAAGGAGAGAACTGGGGGAAAACATAAAATTAGTTTATTTGCTGATGATACTTTATTACCTATTAAAGATTTAAAAGAGAAAATGGGAAAATAAAGAACATCTGAACTTATGTGGCGAGATGACAGGACTTCAGATTAATTGGAATAAATCAGAATGATGTTATTCAGCTATACAAAAGAAAGAGAATTAGAGTTTGTGAAACAAAAAGATTTAGAGATAAGAATAAAGTAATATCAAATATTTAGAACAAAATATTATGAAAGATCGATGTTAGAGATAAGAATAAAAAGTAATATCAAATTAGGAACAATATATGAAAGATCTATAGATTTAGAGATAAGAATAAAAGTAATATCAAATATTTAGGAACAAATATTATGAAGATCTTGAAGTGAAAAATTTGATTGATTACAGAAAAATTGAACAAATTGGTAGAGAGGAATCCAAACTATCTGGTTTGGACAAAATAGCGCGTTATTAATGAATCTTACCAATATTTTTTTTAATTTAGAATGAACCATTAAAATAATCAGAGCGAATTAAATAAGTGGCAACAATTAGTAAATGAATTATTATAATGGAGGAAAAGAACTAGAGTAAAAAGCATTTGGTATAGATCCCAGAGAAAGGGAGGGTTAAGCCCCCCTAATATAAAGGGAATCATGAGGCCAGTCAGGAAGATATGTAATAGAAGGTATGGTTAAGTATATCAGATATGGACTGGTTGGAAACAGGCAAAAAGAAATACATATGAAAATAGGGAATATTTTCCTTAAAGAATTTAGTAGGAAAAGAAATTGAAAACCCACTTATGAAAAATATACTAGAAATAGGAATTAATATTAAAAAAACAATTGTTGAATGAAAATTCATTGATAGTACCAATAATGGTAAAGTCATTCCCCCCAAAATTAAGAATTTTATTTAGATAAGGATTAAAGAAAGGAGATACATAAATAGAAAATTGGATGAATTAAAAATAGGAAGAGGAAATTAAAAAGAGACTTAGGGGATAAAATGTCTCTAGCAAATGAACCAATGGTTCAAAATTGGAAGAAAAATATAGAAAGAATATACTCAATTTAACACATAATTCAGAAGGAAAAGAACTAAAGGAAAATGAACGTATGGGAATAACTAGCAAAATGTATAAAATATTAATGGAGATAAAAGAAAATATATAA
>NC_056523.1:18640381-18650977 GCF_019175285.1 Sceloporus undulatus | reverse complement strand
AAATTAGAAATCCACCTGCTCTATACAAACTGGCTTGCTATACATTATATACAAAATGCCTGCCTGCATAAAAATATATTACTTGCTGGTGAAAGACCAGGAGAGAGAGGGAAGGGCCTTTCAGAGGGTGGGAGCAGCCACCAAGAAGGCTCTCTCTCATGTCCCCACTAGGCAAGCCTGTGATCTTGGTGGGACAGAGAGAAAGCCTTCTCCTCCAGATTTTAGGGCTCTCAGAGCTTCGTATGGGGAGGTACAGTCTCTCAAATTGGCTGGACCCAAGCCAGGTCATCTTAATGGAGGAATGGGAAAAGAACTAGCAGAAAAGATTAAAATACATGGTCTGCATGAACAATGAAGAAGAGCTCTCCCTCAAGTGCATTTCATACCATCCGGCCTCAGAAGGAGAGAGTCAGGCCCAGTTCCATTGGGCCTAGACTAAGAAGAAGGCCTTATCTCCAGTCCATCTGCCATGGTCCAGGCCTCAGATGGAGAGAAGAACCACTGGTCTTGATCCCCTTCCCCACTGACCTTCCCTTCTCTTTTTATGTCATGTCTTTTTAGATTGTAAGCCTGAGGGCAGGAAAATGTCTATTTCTAAGCAGCTCTGAGAGCCTTTGTGGCTGGAGTGCGGTATAAATACTCCAAATAAATAAATATATGAATAAATTTGAGAGAACAATACTTCAAAATGCAATACAGATGGTATCTAACCCCAGACAGACTATCCCATATGTATAAAAACTCCAGTGATAGGTGTTGGAAGTACACAAAGGAGAAGGGCACCATGATATATATATGTGGTGGTCTTGTCCAATAGAAAGAGAATATTGGGGATTAATTCGAAAAACAGTGTAAGAAATACTGCAAGTAAAGATCCTGAGGTCTTTCTGTTATGCACAATTAGTAAGGATAGACTGACTAGTAATGGGAAACTTTTATTTTATATGCTTCATGTAGCAAGAATACCAAGAAGGTGGAAGGAAGAGGGAACACCAAACTTAATGGACTGGATTTGGAAAATACATGATTTAATGGAAAATGATAAATAAACATATATGATTAAATCTGATGCATTAGGAAAATTTACAAATGATCAGCTATCCCTGATGGAATGTATGAAAAGTTCTGGTAGTCAAGGTCTGCTGTCTCAGCCCAGGATTTCCTCTGCCCCATCCCGGATTCGCCCCTTTTCACTCGCTGCCCCTCACTCCTGGAACCTTCTTCCCCCACAAGCAAGAGCCATCACTTCTTTAACCAGCTTCAAAACGGAGTTGAAGACCATCCTGTTCAGAGAAGCCTTCCCAGGCATTGCATAATTGTCGCTTGCTATTTGATGTTCCTTTGTTGCCTGTTTTATTGAATCATTTCCTATATTGCTATGTATTTTATATGTATTATCCTACTAGAGAGGCCCCTTCCCCACCACCACTCGTCCTTTTAGATTGTAAGCCTGAGGGCAGGGAACTGTCCAATTAAAAAGATTGTATGTACAGAATAAATAAAGGTTAGTAATAATAATAATAATAATAATAATAATAATAATAATAATAATAATAAAGTCTTCAGGAGTCAAAAACCAAAATAAATGGAAAAGGATAGGAAACATATGAAAGACAAGCAAATGTACAAATTTTATACTCGAAATATAATGTATCTTGCTATGAGAAAGTTATACTATAAAACTGTAATGTAGAAATTATTATATGGATTAAACATTGGGTAGAGATATACAGAAAATATATGTATCTAACTATGGGAATAACTCGAATCCAAAATGGTCAGGGGTAAATGTGTTTTGAATATAAAGAATAGTAAAAACATTTTTTATAAGATCCAAACTCAAATTAAGAGAAAAATGTTATAGGACTGCAATAGTTGTGATTATAGATTTGGAAGTTTTTATTTTAAGTTGTCTATTGGTGTTGTTTTTTAAAGTTGTCTGTTGGAATTTTGCCATTGTGTGTTGATACCATATATGTGAGTGAATTCATTTGTATATGTATCTGATATTTGTTAATTGTCTCTTTGTTAGACCAGTAATTCTATGTTTCATTTAAATCAATAAAGTTTATTTTAAAAAGGAAATTACAGACCGCTTTACACGGTCTTGAGCATACATGCTTAAGCCTCGGGGAGTGCGCGGGGAGCATGGGGCGGAGCATCCCATTCAAATAAATTGGTGCGCATGCCCATGGCACCCCGCGCCACCGCGCACAAGTCCCATTATTTCTAATGGGGCTTGAGCATAGATGGAATTTGCCTCATGTGGTGGGGTCCAGAACGGATTCCCCACATAAGGCAAGGGCCGACTGTATCTTTGTTATCTCCCTCTTAAAAGAAGAACCCAGAACTTGAATGATGATTATATCTATCCTACATATCTATGGCTCTCAACAGACCAGCTATAAATGCTGGTGTGCGGGCAGAGTGGGGGCATGGTGACCGCACGCCATGTGCCCCGATCTACCTCCATGCCCCTTGTTTAAAAGCAAACAAAACAAAAACAAAACAGAACACCATCTCGCAGTCTCCTTCCATTGCATTATTTTACAAAAGTTAGCAAATATGTAGCTTTTGGGGATTTTTTCAGGGGTCTATCTATTTTTCCTTTAAAATGAATGGATCATTTCACCTCGTGAAATGGGGTTTCTTCACTTAGGTCCAAAGTGCACTGCAGAAATAATCCAGTCTGAGACCTCTTTAACTGCCCTGGCTCATTGCTAGGGAATTCTAGGAACTGCAGGTTTGTGAGACATTTAGTTTTCTCTGTCAGAGACCTCTGGTGCCATAATAAACTACAATTCCCAGGATTCTCTAGCACTGAGCCAGGGCAGTTAAAGAGGTCTCAAACTGGATTATTTCTGCAGTGTGTTTTGGTTTCTAGACACTTGAATTCTGGTTGTTGATCATAGCTCACACTGACACTGTAACCAGTAAGGATTTCATTGCATAACATATATTTTTATATCTATCAGGACCAAATTTGACATGTTCTTTTTTTAAAACCATCCATTTAAAATGTATCCTCACAAATCAGGATGGCAGAAATGACAGCAAACAACAAAAAGAAAGGCAAAACCGAAGAAAGGACAGCAGACACTTTCCCCAATACTTCCAAATGTATGTATTAGTTTGAGAATATTGTTGACAAATCCAGCTACAGCTAAATCAACAAGTTGGATCTGAGAGACATCAAAAACTGTCTCTCCATTCCAACTTGTTGATTTAGCAAGGCAGAGTATCAAATCACGCATTGCCAGAGAGACTGATTTTGAGAGTGTTAAAAAAAATTGCAGATAAAAAACCCCTTGAAATGCTCATTTCATTACCTGATACGGCTTATTGTTGCTTTGTATAAGGTATAAAATACATTGTTATCTGGCCATAAAGCGTTTATGAAGGTATATCAGTGGTCATATTCTGAAGGTGTATCAGTGGTCATATTAGCCATCATGTTCAATTATGCTTTCATAATCATACATTAAAAGAAGTTTACTTTGTTCATATTTTTCTACAAAGAAGGAAAAATGCAACTTTAAAATTCATATTATACTATTAGATTTATTGGAAAGACAAGTGTAGGTGGTGGTGGAATTGTGCATGGATTTTAATTTTATACGTTCCGAGAGTCAGTTTGGACTGCTAAGCAAGTTACCAAATGCATAATATTCAAACAGAATTATCTTCCTGAGAAATTGAATTTTTACCCCCTTCCCAGGTGTGAAATGTGTGGGCCATAGTAGGTATTATTTTACTGAACTCAAGCAAGAAATAAAATTTGTACAGTACAGTAAATTTCAAGGAATTGTGCACTCCACCAGATAACATGTCTGTTGCTTCCTAATATTAGTCCTCTTGGTGCCATTGCAATTTTCTAACTTACAATCCCTTTCATTAAGGTTCTCAGGGCTCCTCTGGAACAACATTGATGCAACATCCAGTGATCTTCTCCACACATTTAAACAGCTCAGAAAAGAGCAGTACACTGGACCATTTCCATAAACTTCCCAAACTAAATTCATGCACGAAAGAGGGTCCCTCGTGTTTATGTAAGTACAGTTCTGGGCCTCTGTGCTTATCAACTGAGTGTGTTCCCACAAGAGTTTTTTAAAATCATATTTCTTCTTCACATAAAAACATTCACAGGCTCAAGACATGCTGACTAAACAGTTTCTACAACAGGTTCTCGGATCATTAACTATGATAATGAACAGGGATAGTGGGGAAAGAGGAAACATAGAGCCTCCCAGAAGCTGTTGGATTACAATTACAAGCATTCCTCAACATTGGGTATCTTAGCTAGGACTGCTGGGAGTTATAGTCCAATAACTTTGGGAGGGCTACATTATTGCCTCCCATAGCATACACTGCTCAGTAACAAATACTGGCAACAAAACATTGGGGAAGAGCTCCTTTAACCAAAGGTATTTTTGTTGTATTCACCTGGAGTTGGGCAACTTTAATGGGTTCAGGGTCTAAGTTCAACCCCTCCCCTCTCCAGATCCCACCACAGATTGTGCCACTTCAAGATCACCCCATGCCCTGAGTTTTTGGGCCAAAACCTAAGCTTTGATGATTGATTAAGTACTATTAAGAACCAGCCATATTTGTTCACAGCTAGTTATTCAGACACACACCAAAAAAAACTATCCTCTTTTTTGGAAATTAAAAGAGAAACCTTAGCTAAATAAGTTTTTTTTCAAGGTAAAATGAGAGGATTATTCGTTCTCACTCAGGGGTTGTACAGACTGCCCTGAAAGGGTGATTTGCAGCTACTCCTTTCTGTTCCTGAGGGACGCCGCAGCAGCCAAACCACACAGCATCACTCCACACCTAAAAGAACCCGGAAAAAATGGTTCTTTTAGGAGAGCACACCCGATGCCACAAGTGCACCATTAGTGCACTGTGGCACATCAGTGATGGAAAAGCATTACAGCGACATACGGATGTTGTGCAGTGCTTGCGTCATGGATGTGCGTCCCATGTGGGTGTGGCTGCGCAGTCATGGTGGCACCCATACATACTAGGGTTCGGGAGCACAATCTTTTCCCAGCACAATGAATATGATATCATATCCTGTCATCATCCTTTAACGCACATATGTTCAAGCACAGCAATTAAGGATGGCATATCTAGAGCATGATCTCAACACTGAATCTCCATTTGAAGACTATTCCACCCCCTCCCCACAATAATCAATTTTTGGGTCTGAGGGGGAAAAACCTCAAAGTGGTCATTTCTAGTTTCAATAAGCAAATGGGCAAGTGTGGCTTGGAAAATGGGACAGATGTGAAACCAAGTTCCTTCTCAGCTCCCTACCCCTATCCTAGGGATGCTTCACGGTGGTTGATTCCTTCCCAACTTATAACACTTTCTAAGGTTAGTTCATACAACCACTTCAGCATGTAGGTGTAGCTGTATAAAAATCTTTTTTAATGAAAAAAATGGGATGTTCTTTCAGCACTAGCCTTCAACCTCTAAAAATCCAAGAACAATTTCTGGCTCCAAGAGTATACCTGGGGATCCACTTTTTATGTTTTTAAATCAAGTATTGATTCAATAGTAATACTGTCTGTTCCCCAAACCCACTAGCAGAGAGGACTAATAAGTAGAAACCAAAAGTATACCTGCTTCAATTAGGGGAAATTTTAAATAAGGGAAAACATTATTAGTTTTGTGAAATATTTATCTTTCTCTGTCTGAGAGCTCTGGTCCTACAACAGACTACAAATCCCAAGTTTGCATAGCATTGAGCCATGGCAGTTAAAGAAGTGTGAAACTGCTTTATTTCTGCAGGGCAGGTACAACGATTTCAGCTTTGCTATTCTTCCTTCTTTGACACATAGCTACTCCTTCTGAAATCTGCATCCATACACCGAAGGATCGCATCACGGCAGTGGTCAACCAAACAGCAGTCATTCCCATTGATATCGATGTCACAAAGTCCAATTGGGACTTTATTGTGGTCCACTGGCATCATATCAAAAAAACTGATGATGATTTCCTTCTCAAATATGACCTGAGATCATGCAGTCAAACCAGGACTGGACAGCAATGGTGGGAAAGTCGTTGTCACTTCTTTTTGGAGGTGATGCCAGTATATCGGTGGAAGGTATCAGTCATGATGAATGCCTGGTTGATCATCTGGAATGTAGAAGAGAAGGATGCTGGGAGATATCAAGTCACAGTGAAATCTAACAACATGAAAGATGCATGCAGTTTTCTGGAACTTTCAGTGACCAGAGGTAAGAAGGCACGGACCTGTGCAATGGATTTGTATAGTTATACTCTCAGTAGAATGAGGTGGGGGGGAAATCACCTGGACTGACCCACGTCTCTCAGCAAGGTGGAGGCTAGAAATTGAAACCCTTCTTCACTGGAATGGGTGGACAGTCCTCATAGGCAGAAAATGGAACACCTTGAGGAGACTGACCTTTCTCTGGTGTTCTCCTCTTCTGTAAGCAGACAGTTTACATGAGGAAGCATTCAAGAATCCAAAGCTTGAACTGAATGGCAAGCTCCCAAATGTATGGTTACATGTGTGCACCACACTTCCAAGCTGTATAAGATTGAAGTTCACAATATTATTCATGAACCAGCATGGCTTCCTCTGTTTGTTTGTTTGTTTGTTTGTTTGTTTGTATTATGTAAGCTAGAAGGACAAGAGGCTACTGTAAGAACAGAATATGGAGAAAAAGAAAGGTTTTCAATTGACAAAGGAGTCAGACAAAGCTGCATCTTATAACTGTATCTATTTAACTTGCATGCAGAAAAATCATATGTAAAGCAGGTTTAGACAAGGAATAAGGAGGAGTGAATATAGGAGAAAAGAACATCAACAATCTAGGATATACAGATGATACCATACTACTAGTGGAAAGCACCACAGATTTGAAACAATCACTAAAGAAAGTCAAAGAAGAAAGTGCAAAAACAGGCCTTATGTTAAATATAAAGGAATAAAAAATAATGTCCACAGAGGATTTACATAATTTCAACCTAGATAATGAGGAAATCAAAATAGTTAAAGATTTCTCATATCTTGAATCAAACATTGATTAGAATGGAGATTGCAGTCACGCTATCAGAGGAGGATTAGGAATGGGAAGGGCAGTTATGAAAAAACTAGGCAAAATTCTAAAATTTAAAGATATACAGTTGAACACTAAAGTTAGAATCATCCAAGCCCTATAAGCATTTATGGATATGAGATCTAGACAGTGAAGAAAGCAGATAGGAAGAAAATTAATTCATTTGAGATGTGGTGCCAGGGAAGATTGCTGAGAATACTGTGGAGGGCCAAAAAGATAAACAAATGGGTTCTAGAACAAATGAAGGCTGAACTCTCCCTGGAAGCCAAGATGACTAAATTGAAGCTGAAATCAAAGGCTTTCATGGTTGGCATACATAGTTTTCTGAGGGGTTTTGGGGCTATGTGGCCATGTTCGAGAAGAGTTTGTTCCTGACGTTTTGACAGCATCTGTGGTTGGCATCTTCAAAAAATGCTGACCTTTTTCCAATTCACTATAGCAAAAGAAAAGGAAGGAATACTGCCATTCTTGGATGTCCTAGTCATCCGCAAACCAAACCAACGTTTGGGTCACACAGTATACAGAAAACCCACACATACAGACAGATACCTGCACAAGAACTCCAACCATCACCCAGGACAAAAAAGAAACACAATCAAAACACTGGTGGACTGGGCAAACCACATCTGTGAACCCCACTTCTTGGAAGATGAACTAAAGCACTTGGACTGGGTTCTACAGGCCAATGGTTATTCCAGCTCAGACATCAGAAGGGCTGCCAGGCCCAGGAAAACCCAGAGAAGTGAAGACAAGCAGCCACCCCAAGGGAAAGGTATTTGTTGTTACCAAAATCAAAGGAGTCACAGACAGAATAGGCAAGTGGTGAGGAAAGCATAGCCAAATGTGGTTACAACTCAATCAAGAAGAAATCCCAGCAATGCTTCGCTCAGCCAAGGACCAAGAGAGACCCTTCACAAAGCGCAGGAAGTTTACCGCATACCATGCAGCTGCAGACAAGGGTCTACATAGGGACCCCAAACGCAGTGTGCAAACAAGAATCAAGGAACACGAGAGACCTGCAGACTGGGCCAGCCAGAAAAATCAGCAGTATGCAGAACAATGTTACAAACATCCTGGACATCAAATACTATTTGAAAAACACTGAAATTCGGACCATGCAACAACTACCATGTCAGGATGCACCGGGAAGCCATTGAAATCCACAACCACCTGGACAATTTCAAACGGAAAGAGGGAAACCCTTAAAGTAAACACGGTTTGGCTACCAGTCCGAAAAATAGCACGATGCAAATGAGAAATCTCTCAGGTTCAGGGGTTTCCAGCAGAACAATAGCACTAATCAAGCAGACCACTAATCTCTTTTGAGACCCTCACACCCTGAGGTACTCCATTAGCAACAGAACAATTACACATGCAACTCACTCCGCCTTTCCAGGTCCACACAAATACTCTACCCAACTCTTTTCCAGGCAACATTCTATTAGTCTGAGCCAGCTACAGCTTACTGCGTGATGTAGAATAAACTGGACCACCAAGCCAAAAAACCCACAAACGCATTGATTTGTCTTTATTCTTATGCACTGCTTATGTACTTAATTTTTTTCTTGGCACATGCAAACCAGAGCACAACCTATGGTCAGGGTAGGCAAACCGCGGCTGTGGGCCGGGATGCGGTCCCGGCGATGGCCCTTGGGAACTGGCCCCAGCCTGGTCCTGCCGCCGATTGCTTGCCGGGGCCCTTTGTGGGGCATTGTCTATCGAAAAACTCAGAAACCATGCATTTATATTAAACATTTTTTTAACAATCAGCAAAATTTTGTTCGCGTGTACTTCCATTTTTAAAGGTCTTCCCTGCAAATTTTGTCCTACATTGTACTAGTTTATTTAATATTTAATTTTTTCAAAACATTATTTAATTATTTATTTTTGGCTTCGGCCCCCCCGTGTCTGATGGGACAGCAACCCGGCCCCCGGCTCAAAAAGATTGCTACCCATGACCTATGTGGATTGTTGTATGAACAGCACCCATCTAGTGCTGATTGGTGTTAATTCATTTCCCCCTTTTCAGTTGTGCCTTCTTCAAGTTGTTTCAAAACTCCTGGCGCGCTAGAACAACCCTTTTCATGTGGTTTTCCTGGAACGCTTTGTTCAGGTCTTGCCATGATTTCCCCCTGAAGTTGAGAGTATGTGACTTGTCCCAGTGGGTTTCCATGGCTGAATGGGGATTTGAACTCTGATCTTCAGAACTGTAGTCCAGCACTCAAACCACTACACTAACCCTTTTCAGAACACCTGCCTAATGATTATGTTTCTATTTTTAAGAGAATTAGATATGCCTTTATTCTTATGAGAATATTTATGTACTTTTTTTTTCTCTTTGGCAAATAGGCAGCAAATGAATTAGCAGAATGAGATGAAAGTGAGAACAAACCAAGTCATGAACAATAGCAAAAGCTCACCACTCACAGAATTCAGTCTCAGTTTAACATCTTTGTAAAGTAGAGATAGAGGACATGTGCCAGTGTGACCTATCAATCATGTCCACAAGTCCATTGTTAGAAAATGATCTATGATGTGAAAACATGTCTTTCTTAACAATCCACAGTTTGTTAACCAGTGAGAAATCACATTCTAGACTATGTTTTATTGTTGACTTATACATTCCAAACCCAGAACCATGACTTTTCTCATTTCTCCAATTGCCCATTTAAACAGGAGTTGACAAAATGGGTGGGAAATAAATAAATGTGGAATACAAGCCAGAGTTTGATATTCTGCCACACAGTTTCTGGCTTAAACAAGAAACCTTGGTTAACACATTATATAATCATAACATGTGAATGCTCTGGTAAAGATTGGACTTTGATATACTGGAAGTGGTGTGCCAACTTTCAACATGAAGACTTTAAGACCGAAGATGAAGCAAGGTCTGGGAGGCCTTCAACAGTGTCTGCTTCTGAAACTGTTGACCTGATTTTGGCAGATCAATGAATCCAAGTTAAAACAATCGCTGAAATATTAGAGGTATTCCAGGAATGAACTGAGTTTATAATTCTTGAGCAGTTCACTATGCAGAAGCTGTCAGTCAAGTGGATGCCGAAGTGCTTGAATGATGACCAGAAATTAAATTGAGTGTTTTGTAGCATTTTGAGTGATCCTACTCCCCCCCATGACTCATCACTGATTATGAAACATGGTTACATCACTATGATCCAGAGACAGTGGTATCACTAGGGCTGCTGTCACTGAGTGTGGTAACCAATGGTGTCACCCCCATGTTCCTTGTCCCATGCCAAACCATAGAGAATCCTTAGTAATGTTTTTTGTACTACAGTACAGTCGGCCCTTCTTATACACGGATTTAAGCATACACGGTTTGAAAATGTTCCAAAAAAGTATAAATTTACCTTGATGTTCCATTTTTTATTAGGGACACCATTTTGCTATGTCATTATACTTAATGGGACTTGAGCATACATGGATTTTGTTATACACGAGGGATCTTGGAACCAAACCCCAGCGTATAACAAGGATCCACTGTAAT
>NC_056523.1:18619082-18640356 GCF_019175285.1 Sceloporus undulatus | reverse complement strand
ATAACAAAAATCCGTGTAATGCTCAAGTCACATTAAGTATAAGGACATAGCAAAATGGTGTTTCCCTAATAAAAAAAGGGAAACATCAAGGTAATTTTATACGTTTTTGGAACATTTTTCAAACCGTGTTATCTTAAATACGTGTATAAAAGGGCCGACTGTATGTAGTAGCAAAAAAAATTACTAAGGATCCTATGGTGTGCATGGGACAAGGAACATGGGGGGACACCATTTGGTTCACACTCAGTGACGCAGCCCTAGGGATACCACTGTCTCGGAATCATAGTGATGTAACCATGTTTTCATATCAGTGATGAGTCATGGGGGGAGGAGGAGTCACTCAAAATGCTACAAAACACTCAAATTTAATTTCGGGTCATCATTCAAGCACTTCGGCATCCACCGTGACGGACAGCTTCTTGGCATAAGGGAACTGCGCAGAATTATAAACTCAGTCATTCCTGGAATACCTCTAATATTTCAGCGATTGTTTTTAACTTGGAGTTCATTGATCTGCCAAAATCAGGTCAACAGGTGGCAGAGCAGACACTGTTGAAGGCCGCCATACCTTGCTTCATCCTCGGTCTTAAGTCTTCAGGTTGAAAGTTGGCACACACTATCCAGTATATCAAGTCCAATCTTTACAAGAGATTCACAGGTTTATGATGTAATATATGTGATTAAACAAGGTTTCTTGTTAACCAAAACGGTGGGGCAGATATCAAACTCTGGCTTGTAGTCCACATTTTTTATTTCCCACCCTTTGTCAACTCATGTTTAAATGGGCAATTGGAGAAATGAGAAAAGTCATGGTTCTGGGTTTGGAAGGTATAAGTCCAACAAAACATAGTCTAGAAGTGATTTCTCACTGGTTTAACAAACTGTGGAGGTTAAGAAGACATGTTTCACATAATAGTCATTTCTAACAATGGACGTGTGACATGAATTGATAGGTCACACTGGCACATGTCCCGCTATCTCTCTTTACAAAGATGTGTTAACGGAGACTGAATTCCTGTGAGTGGTGAGCTTTTGCTATTTGTTCAGTGACTTGTTGTTCTCACTTTCATCGTCATTCTGCTAATTCCATTGCTGCCTATTTTGCCAAAGGAAAAAAAAGTACATAAATATTCGCATAAGAATAAAGGCATACTAATTCTTTAAAAATAGAAACATAATCATTAGGCAGTGTTCTGAAAAGGGTTGTGGAGTGGTTTGAGTGCTGGACTACAGGTTCTGAAATCAGAGTTCAGAATCCCCTTCAAGCCATGGAAACCCACTGGGACAGTCACATACTCGCACTTCCAGGGGGAAAATCATGGTGCAAGACCTTGATGAACAAAGCGTTCCAGGAAAACCACATGAAAAGGGTTGTTCTAGCGCGCCAGGAGTTTTGAAACAACTTGAAGAAGGCACAACTGAAAAGGGGGAAATGAATTAACACCAATCAGCACTAGATGGGTGCTGTTCATACAACAATCCACATAGGTCATGGGTAGCAATCTTTTTGAGCCGGGGGCCGGGTTGCTGTCCCATCAGACACGGGGGGGCCGAAGCCAAAAATAAATAATTAAATAATGTTTTGAAAAAATTAAATATTAAATAAACTAGTACAATGTAGGACAAAATTTGCAGGGAAGACCTTTAAAAATGGAAGTACACGCGAACAAAATTTTGCTGATTGTTAAAAAAATGTTTAATATAAATGCATGGTTTCTGAGTTTTTCGATAGACAATGCCCCACAAAGGGCCCCGGCAAGCAATCGGCGGCAGGACCAGGCTGGGGCCAGTTCCCAAGGGCCATCGCCGGGACCGCATCCCGGCCCACAGCCGCGGTTTGCCTACCCTGACCATAGGTTGTGCTCTGGTTTGCATGTGCCAAGAAAAAAATTAAGTACATAAGCAGTGCATAAGAATAAAGACAAATCAATGCGTTTGTGGGTTTTTTGGCTTGGTGGTCCAGTTTATTCTACATCACGCAGTAAGCTGTAGCTGGCTCAGACTAATAGAATGTTGCCTGGAAAAGAGTTGGGTAGAGTATTTGTGTGGACCTGGAAAGGCGGAGTGAGTTGCATGTGTAATTGTTCTGTTGCTAATGGAGTACCTCAGGGTGTGAGGGTCTCAAAAGAGATTAGTGGTCTGCTTGATTAGTGCTATTGTTCTGCTGGAAACCCCTGAACCTGAGAGATTTCTCATTTGCATCGTGCTATTTTTCGGACTGGTAGCCAAACCGTGTTTACTTTAAGGGTTTCCCTCTTTCCGTTTGAAATTGTCCAGGTGGTTGTGGATTTCAATGGCTTCCCGGTGCATCCTGACATGGTAGTTGTTGCATGGTCCGAATTTCAGTGTTTTTCAAATAGTATTTGATGTCCAGGATGTTTGTAACATGTTCTGATACTGCGGGATTTTTCTGGCTGGCCCAGTCTGGCAGTGTCTCTCGTGTTTCCTGTGATCTTGTTTGCACACTGCGTTTTGGTGGTTCCCTATGTAGACCCTTGTCTGCAGCTGCATGGTAGGCGGTAAACTCCTGCGCTGGTGAAGGGCTCTCTGGTCCGTGGCGAGCGAAGCATTTGCTGGGAGTTTCTTTTGATTGGTTTGTAAACATTTGGGCTATGCTTCCCACCACTTTGCCTATTCTGTCTGTGACTCCGTTGATTTTTGGTAAAAAAATACCTTTCCCTTGGGGTGGCTGCTGTCTTCACTTATCTGGGTTTTCCTGGCCTGGGCAAGCCTTCTGGATGTCTGAGCTGGAATAACATTGGCCTTTAGAAACCCGCTCCAAGTGCTTTAGTTTCATCTCCAAGAAGTGGGGTTCACAGATGTGGTTTGGCCCCAGTCCCACCAGTTTTTTGATTGTGTTTCGTTTTTGCCTGGGTGATGTTGGGAGTTCTTGTGGCAGGTATCTTCTGTATGTGTGGGTTTTTCTGTATACTGTGTGACCCAAACGTTGGTTGGTTTGCGGGATGACTAGGACAGCCAAGAATGGCAGTATTCCTCCTTTTCCCGTGTGCGATAGTGAATTGGGAAAAAGGGTCAGCATTTTTGAAGATGCCAACCACAAGATGGCTGTCCAAAACGTCAGGAACAAACTCTTTATCGAACATGCCACATAGCCCCAAAACCCCTCAAAAACTATGTATGCAACCATGAAAGCCTTTGATTTCAGCTTCATGTAGTCACTTGCCTCCAGGGAGAGGTCAGCCTTCAATTTGTTTCTAGAACCCATTTGTTTATCGTTTTGGCCCGCCACAGGATTCTCAGCAATCGGCCCTGCACCACATCTCAAATGAATTAATTTTCTTCCTATCTGCTTTCTTCACTGTCTAGATATCATATCCATAAATGCTTATAGGGCTTGGATGAGTCTAACTTTAGTTTTCAACTGTATATCTTTAATTTTAGAAATTTTTTGCCTATGTGTTTCATAACGGCCGCTTCCCTCCTAATCCTCCTCTGATAGCGTGGGACGCAATCTTCCATTCTAATCAATTTTGGATTCAAGATATGAGAATCTTTAACTATTTGATTTCCTCAATTATCTAGGTGGAAATTATGTTAAATCCTCTGGGGACATTATTTTTATTCCTTTATATTTAACATAAGTTGCTGTTTTTTTCACTTTTCTTCTTTGACTTTACGTTAGTGATGGTTTCAAATCTGTGGTGCTTTCACTAGTAAGTAGGGTATCATATGTATATCCTAGATTGTTGATGTCTTTTTCCTCCCTAATATTTCACTCTCCGTATTCCTGTCTAAACCTGCTTTAAACATATGATTTTTCTGCATGCAGTAAAATAGATACAGTGTATAAGATGCCAGCTTTGTCTGACTCCTTTGTCCAATTGAAAAACCTTTCTTTTTCTCCATATTCTTGTTTCTTACAGTAGCCTCTTGTCCTTCTATCTACTAAACAACAA
The DNA here is from genome assembly GCF_019175285.1 of Sceloporus undulatus. Lineage (NCBI taxonomy): Eukaryota > Metazoa > Chordata > Lepidosauria > Squamata > Phrynosomatidae > Sceloporus > Sceloporus undulatus. The sequence continues at coordinate 18,636,439 of NC_056523.1, read as the reverse complement.
ACAAACAAACAAACCAAAACAAACAGAGGAAGCCATGCTGGTTCATGAATAATATTGGAACTTCATCTTAGACGCGTGGAAGGTGTTGCACACATGTAACCATACTTTTTGGGAGCTTGCCATTCAGATTTCAAGCGTTGGATTCTGAATGCTTCCTCATGTAAACTGTCCTGCTTACAGAAGAGGAGACCACCAGAGAAGGTCAGTCTCCTCAAGGTGTTCCATTTTCTGCCTATGAGGACTGTCCACCCATTCCAGTGAGAAGGGTTTCAAGTTCTTAGCCTCCACCTTGCTGAGAGACGTGGGTCAGTCCAGGTGATGTCCCCCCCCACCTCATTCTACTGAGAGTATAACTATACAAATCCATTTCACAGGTTCGTGCCTTCTTACCTCTGTCCAGGAAAGTTCCAGAAACTGCATGCATCTTTCATGTTGTTAGATTCACTGTGGACTTGATATCTCCCAGATCTTCTCTTCTACATTCCAGATGATCAACCAGCAATTCATCATGACTGATACCTCCACCGATATACTGGCAATCACCTCCAAAAAGAAGTGACAACGACTTTCCCAACATTGCTGTCCAGTCCTGGTTGGACTGCATGGATCTCAGGTCCAAATAATTTTGAGAAGGAATCATCATCATGTTTTTTTTGATGGAGGCAAGTGGACCACAATAAAGTCCCAAGGTGGACTTTGTGACATCGATATCAATGGAAGACTGCTGTTTGGTTGACCACTGCCGTGATGCGATCCTTCGGTGTATGGATGCAGAGTTCAGAAGGAGTAAAGCTATGGTGGTCAAAAAGGAAGAATAGCAAGCTGAAATCGTTGTACCGCCCTGCGAAATAAGCAGTTGTCACACTCCTTTAACTCCATGGCTCAATGCGATGCAAACTTGGATTGTAGTCTGTTGTAGACGCAGAGCTCTCAGACAGAGAAAGAAAATATTCCAAAACTAATAATGTGTTTCCCTTATTTAAATTTTCCCCTAATTTGAAGCAGGTATACTTTGGGTTCGGCTTATTAGTCCCTCTCTGCTAGTGGGTTTGGGGAACAGACAGTATTACTATTGATCAAATACTTGATGTAAAACATAAAAGTGGATCCGGTATACTCTGGGAGCCAGAAAATTGTTCTTGGATTTTTACGAGGTTGAAGGCTAAGTGCTGAAAGAACATCCCATGTTTTGCATTACAAAGATTTTTAGACAGCTACACCGACATGCTGAAGTGGGTTTGTATGAACAACCTTAGAAAGTGTTATAAGTTGGGAAGGAATCAACACCGTGAAGCATCCGCGGGATAGGGGAGGGAAGCCTGAGAGGAAAACGTGGTTTACACATCTGTCCCATTTTCCAAGCCACACTTGCACATTGCTTATTGAACTAGAAATGACCATTTGAGTTTGTCCCCCAGACCCAAAATGATTATTGTGGGGATGGGTGGAAGAGTCTTCAAATGGAAGAGTCAGTGTTTTTTGAGAGCAAGCGCTAGATATGCCATCCTTAATTGGCTGTGCTTGAACAATGTGCGTTAAAGGATGATGACAGGATATATATCATAGTCATTGTGCTGGGAAAAGATTGTGCTCTCCGAACCCGAGTATGTATGGGTGCCACCATGACCGGCGCAGCCAACACCCACATGGGACGCACATCCATGCGAAAGCACTGCACAACATCCGTAAGGTCGCTGTAATGCTTCCAGCACTGAATGTGCCACAGTGCACAATGTGCACTTGTGCTCGGGGGGTGCTCTCCTAAAAGGAACAGTTTTTCCGGGTATCTTGTTTAGGTGTGAGGGATGCTGTGTGTTTGGCTGCTGCGGCGTCCCTCAGGAACAGAAAGGATAAGCTGCAAATCGCCCCTTTCAGGGCATCGTACAACCCCTGGTGAGAACGAATAATCCTTTCATGTGACCTGAAAAAAAACTTATTTAGCTTAAGGTTTCTCTTTTAATTTCCGAAAAAAGAAGATAGTTTTTTTTCGGTGTGGTCTGAATAACGAGCTGGTGAACAAATATGGCTGGTTCTTAATAGTAATTAATCAACATCAAAAGCTTAGGTTTTGGGCCCAAAAACTCAGGGCAGGGGGTGATCCTGAGTGGCACAATCTGTTGGTGGGATCTGGAGAGGGGAGGGGTTGAACTTAGAAACTGAACCACATGAAGTTGCCCACTCCAGGTGATACAACAAAATACCTTTGGTTAAAGGAGCCTCTTCCCGAATGTTGTTGTTGCCAGTATTTTTGTTACTGATGCAGTGTATGCTATGGGAGGCAATAATGTAGCCCTCGCAAAGTTTATTGGGACTATACTCCGCAGCAGTCCTAGCTAATACCCAATGTTGAGGAAGGCTGGTAATTGTAAATCCAACAGCTTCTGGAGGCTCTATGTTTTCCTCTTTCCCACTATCCCTGGTCATTATCATAGTTAATGATCCGAGAACCTGTTTTGTAGAAACTGTTTATTCAGCATGTCCGTGAGCCTGTGAGGTTTTTATGTGAAGAAGAAATTTATTTTAAAAACTCTTGTGGGAAAACACCTCATTGATATAAGCACAGAGGCCCCAAGAACTGTACTTACCATAAACACGAGGACCCGCTTTCCGTGCATGAATTTAGGTTGGGAAGTGGTATGGAAATGGTCCATGTTACTGCTCTTTTCTGAGCTGTTTAAATTTGTGGAGAGATCACGGGATGTTGGCATCATTTGTCCCAGAGGAGCCTGAGAACCTTAATGAAAAGAGATGAGTTAGAAAAGTGCAATTGCACCAAGATGACTAATATTAGGAAGCAACAGACATGGTTCTGGTGGAGTGCACAATTCCTTGAAATTTACTGTACTGTACAAATTTTATTCTTGCTTGAGTTCAGGAAAAGATACCTACTAATGGCCCACACATTCACACCTGGGGAAGGGGGTAAAAAGTCAATTTCTCAGGAGATTAAATTCTGGTTTTTGAATATTATGCATGTGGTAACTGATAGCAGTCCAACGGACTCTCGAACGTATAAATTAAATCCAGGCACAATTCTCACACCACCGACACTTGTCTTTCATAAATTCTAGATATATAAGATGAATTTTAAAGTTGCATTTTTCCTCTTTTAGAAAAAGATGAACAAAGTAAACAGCTTTTAATGTATGATGAGGAAAGCATAATTTAACATGATGGCTAAATATGACCACTGATACACCTTCAGAATTGACCACTGAATATCCTTAATAAACGCTTTATGGCCAATACATGTAAATTTATACCTTATACAAGCAACAATAAAGCGTATCAGGTAATGAAATGAGGGCATTTCAAGGGTTTTTTATCTGCAATTTTTTTACACGCTCAAAATCATTTCTCTGGCTGCGTGATTGAACTCGGCCTTGCTAAATCAACATTGGAATGGAGAGACAGTTTTTTGATGTCTCTCTAGATCCAACCTTGTTGATTTGCGGTGGCTGGATTTGTCAACATATTCGCAAACTAATACAAACATTTGGGAAATAGTGGGGAAAGTGGTCTGCGGTCCTTTCTCGGTTTTTGCTTCTTTTATGTTGTTTGCTGGTCATTTTGCCATCCTGAAATTTGTGAGGATACATTTTTAATGGATGGTTTAAAAAGAACATGTCAAATTTGGTCCATGATAGATATAAAAATAGATGTTTATGCATGAATCCTTACTGGTACAGTGTCAGTGTGAGCTATGATACACAACCAGAATCAAGTGTTCACTAGAAAACCAAAACACAGCTGCAGAAATAATCCAGTTTTGAGACAAACTCTTTTAACTGCCCTGGCCTCAGTGCTAGAGAATCGGGAATTGTAGTTTAATTTATGCAACCAGAGGGTCTCCGGAACAAGAAAACTAATGTCTCACAACCTGCAGTCCTAGATGCCCCTAGGCAATGAGCCAGGGCAGTTAAAAGGTCTCAGACTGGATTATTTCTGCAGTGCATCTTTGGACCTAAGTGAAGAACCCCATTTTCACGAGGTGGAATGTCCATTCATTTTAAAGAAAAATAGGAGACCCCTGAAAAATCCCCAAAAGCTACAGAGTTGCTAACTTTTTAAATAATGGCAATGGAAGGAGACTGCGAGATGGGGTTTCTGTTTTGTTTTTGTGTTGTGTTGCTTTTTAAACGAGGGCATGGAGGTAGATCGGGGCACTGGCGTGCGGTCCCATGCCCACGCCGGCCGCGCACCCAGAATTTATAGCTGGTTCTGTTGAGAGACATAGATAGGTAGGATAGATATAATCATAATTCAAGTGTCTGGGTTCTTCTTTTAAAGGGAGATAACAAAGTACGTCGGCCTTGCCTTTGTGGGGGATCTGTTCTGGACCCCACACATGAGGCAAATTCCATCTATCTCAAGCCCATTAGAATAATGGGACTCGTGCGCGGGGCGCGGGTGCCATGGGCATGCGCACCAAGTTATTTGAATGGGAGCTCCGCCCCATGTCCCCGCGCACTCCCCGAGGCTTAAGCATTTATGCTCAAGACCGTGTAAAGCGGTCTGTAATTTCCCCTTTTTTAAAATAAACTTTATTGTTTAAATGAACATAGAACTGGGCTAACAAGAGACAATTTACAAATATCAGAATACATAGAGCAAATGAATTCACTCACATAATATGGTATCAACCACAATGCAAAATTCCAACAGACAACTTTAAAAACACACCAATAAGACAACTTAAAATAAAAACTTCCAAATCTATAATCACGGCTATTGCAGTCCTATAACATTTTGTCTCTCTTAATTTGAGTTTGATCTTAATAAAAAATGTTTTTACTATCTTTAGATTCAAAAACACATTTACCCTGACCAGTTTTGGATTCGAGTTATTCCCATAGTTAGATACCTATAGTTCTGTAGTCTCTACCCAATGTTTAATCCATATAAGAATTCTACTTACAAGTTTTATAGTATAACGTTCTCATAGCAAGATACATTATATTTCGAGTAGAAAATTTGTACATTTTGCTTGTCTTTTCATATGTTCCTATCTTTTTCCCATTTAAGGTTGGTTGTTGACATCATGAAACAGTATTATAGATTAGTATTATTATTATTATTATTTACTACCTTTATTTATTCTGTACATACAATCTTTTTAATTGACAGTTTTGTTCACCTGCCCTCAGGCTTACAATTAAAGGACGAGGGTGGTGGGGAAGGGGCTCTCTATAGGATAATTACATAGAAAATACATAGCATATAGAAATGATTCATAAAACGGCAACAAAGGACATCAATAGCAAGCGACATTATGCAATGCCTGGGAAGGCTTCTCGGAACAGGAGGGGTCTTTCAATCCGTTTTGAGCGGGTGAAGAAGTGATGGCACTTGGCTCGCGGGGGGAAGAAGGTTCCAGGAGTGAGGGGCAGCGAGTGAAAAGGGCGAATCCGGGATGGGGGCAGAGGAAATCCTGGGTTTTTTGGGGCAGCAGACCTTGACGACCAGAACTTCATACATTCCATCAGGGATAGCTGATCATTTGTAAATGTGCCTAATGCAATCGAGTTAAATCAGATATGTTTATTTATCATTTTCCCCATTAATCTGGTATTTTCCAAATCCATCCATTAAGTTTTGGGGTTCCCTCGTCCTTCCACCTTTCTTGGTATTCGTGATACATGAAGCATATAAAATAAATTTTCCCATTACGAGTCCAGTCTATCCTTACTAATTGTGCATAACAGAAAGACCTCAGGATCTTTACTTGCAGTATTTCTTACACTGTTTTTCGAAGTAATCCCATATGCTCTTTCTATTGGACAAGACCCACCACATATATATAGCATGGTGCCCGTCCCGTTGTTACTTCCAACACCTATAACTGAGTTTTTTATACATATGGGATAGTCTGTCTGGGTTAGATACCATCTGTATGGCATTTTGAAGTATTGTTCTCTCAAATTGATTCATATATTTTATTTATTTGGAGTATTATACCGCACTCCACCACAAGGCCTCGCAGAGCGGCTTAGAAATAGACAATTTTCCTCCCTCAGGCTACAATCTAAAAAGACATGACATAAAAGAGAATGAGGTCAGTGGGGAAGGGAATCAAGACCAGTGGTTCGTCTCTACATCTGAGGCCTGGACCATGGCAGATGACGGAGATAAGGCCTTCCTTCTTAGTCCAGGCCCCATGGAACTGGCCTGACCTCTTCCTTCCGAGGCCGATGGTATGAAATGCACGTGAGGGAAGCTCTTCTTCATTGTTCATCAGACAATTGTTTTTAATTCTTTTTCTGCTAGTGCTTTTCCCAGTCGTCCATTAAAATGAACCTGGCTTGGGTCCGCCAATTTGAGAGACGGTACCTCCCATACGAAAGCTCTGAGAGCCCTAAAACCTGCAGGAGAAGGCTTTCTCTCTGTCCACCAAGATCACAGGCTTGCCTAGTGAGGACAGAGAGAGAGCCCTTCTTGGGGCTGCTTCCCACCCGCTGAAAGGACCCTTCCCTCGCTCCGTCCTGGTCTTTCCCAGCAAGTAAGCTATTTTAATGCAGGCAAGGCATTTTGTATAATATGTAATAGCAAGCCCAGTTTGGTAATAGAGCAGGTGGATTTCTAATTTGTTTTATGTTGTGTAATATTTTATGTGCTTTTATACTGGGTGTTTTATTGTTTTGAATTTTATTGAAAGTTCTAAATGTGTTATGTTGAGCGCCTTGTCCCCTCTGGGGGAAAAGTGGCATATAAATAAATAAATGAAAAATAAATAAGATATTTCATCACAATTCCTGGCCTATTGGTCACACACTCTTTCTAGATCTGCCTCCATCTCTATTGCATAATTTCTCCATAAAGCTTAGAGATTCTCTTTTTATCCTCTCCTAATATATTATTTCTAGGTTTGTTTTTCCTTCCCCTATTCCATATAATTTCTTGGCCATTAAACCTTTCTGATAGGAATTTCGGATGTGTTCAGGGGTGGATGATGAGATGGATGTTAGAGTTAGAAGTTACATATGATCAGGTTATTAACCCACTGAGGAGGGCTTTTGTTCCTAAAGTTGATGTGCCATTTTTCTAGTCTGGAATAGATAATACCAAATAACAGAATAAGATGTACTTACCTAGAAGAATGAACAAGGATCAAGGCTATAGTTAGCATGATAATTCCGACCAATGAAACACCAAAAGCCAATTTTCCACCAGAGAAGATGAGGACACATCTATGGGAGTGAAATTCATGGGGAATTCAGCCATAGCTCCTCTTTCCCAATAAAGGGACATCAGAACAGTTTTAGAGGCCTAAAGCTTCAAGTGCTTTGTGAAAGGCATACTGTATTGCCGCCAGGCCACATTGTGGCCACCATTAAAAACTTGTTTGAATTTCACACTGATGGACACACAAGTTTTCAAGAGAAGGATACTTTACGAACAAATGTGAAATCAGAAGATAATCAAATGACTGGTGATATTAAATTTCGTATATATGATTGGAAATGTAAGAAAGCAAACAAATGTTTTGCAGTATGTTAAAGTTGTTTCCTTGTTTTTGGTTCTTTCCCTCCTTCTTTATTAGTGTATGTTTTTTTGTTTTTTGTTAACATTATGGTGTATGTTTTAGCATTTTTGTTTAATAAAAATAAAAAATTAAAAAAAAATGATGGACACCACCAAACAACCCGAGAATCCTTCCTGAACTTTTCTTGTTAATTAAATAAGCTCTCTATACATGAAGGGAAGGGAATTTAATCTAGTCCTGCATAGGATCTTAGTCGCAGCTGTTCAGAGCACAGCTTGGAGTGAGGATCATAAGCTCCCATGCTGCTTAGGCTTCATAAAATGAGCAGCGATACATGGAAAACCGCACTGTATCACTGATCAGTGATTGAAATAACAGAGATCCTACGCTAACAACACTTGTGTGCCCATTTGGCAATACGAGACATGAAGCAATAGTGTGATGTGCTAGAAGAAGGTAGGCTGGTACATGCCAGTGGTTGCATGCCAGGCATTTCCCAGAGCACCTATTCACCTGAGTTTTCAAGTCAAGAATGAGGTCAACGTATCACCTTACTCATTTCTTCTTGAATTTAAAGTTTGGTGCCTGAGGCAAGGCGAAATATGACCCTTTGTGTTTTGTTTTATCTACAGTGTTCATCAGATTTTTTGTGTTAACAAATAGCTAGGGGGGATCTTCTTAGTCTATGGAGTTGAGAAGGAGGATTTTCTTACTCTTTACCTTTTTATTCTGATAAGAAACCAGACCTTACATGACTGCTATTTGCAATGAAGAAGCTCTTACTGATACCAATGGGATTGTTTTACTCATTGCAAACAACAAATTGAGGTGTCTATGGTCGTATAATCCAACAGCAAAAGTTAACCCCTTCCTGTGAATAATCGCTACAAAAAAACTGAACAGTATGACAAACATAACTGGAACACTAGAAGCACCCTACGTTACATTTGGCCAGTTTTGTGTTTTAAAAATTTGTTTTCTTCTTTGTTTATTAATATTATTTTAAATTTACAATACAATTGTACACGTGCTTATACAAATATATGTGTTTAACACTTTACTTATGTTATACTAAAATCCCTCAGTGGCACCCCTTCCCCGGAGCCATGCCTATCCAGATACTCCAACCAAATTGTATTCATCTCGGGAGGTAATTTTCCAGCTTCTTTTCCATCGTAATACGTTTTTCAATATTTTTTTCCATATTTTCATCAAATCATTTCTTTTCCTAATCCTTGCTTCACATTCAATATACATATTATTTATCATTAATCGCGATTTGCCAGACTTCTTTTAAACCAATCCTCCAAGTTTCACATTTAGTTTTTCGTTTTTCCAAACGTCCTTGCTATAATTAAATCTTGCTGCTGGTAAGCAAATTTGTTTACAAATTTCTTTCTTCTTTTGCCATGCTACATCATTATACATGAATGAACATACTATTTTCCCATTTGTTTTTAACATATTTACATTGCTACCAAATATGTATATATAATCCCACTCGCCAACAAGATTTTGAAGTAGTCTTATCTATAGTAAGTAATCGTACCGGTGTTAAGTCCATTTCCAGATCACAAAAGAAATTATAATAGTTTTTCTTAATTCGTACCGATAGATTGTTTCAAATGTTTTGTTCTCAAATTTTAGTCATTCAATTTTCACAAAATTTACATCCGACTTCTGCTTCCCATATCTCTTTCTAATAGTTTGATTTATTTATTTTCTTTATTCTCCATTAATTTTTTATAATTTTGCTAGTTATTCTTCCAATACGTGCATGTTCCGTTATTTCTTTTCCTTTCTGATTATGTGTTAATTGAGTATATGTTTTCTTTTCTATATTCGTTTTCTTCCAATGTTTGACGCATTGGTTCTATTTTGCATGACCAGTTGTATCCCTACGTTTCGCTTTTAAATTTCCTCTTCCTATTTTTATTCTATCCAATTTTCTATTTTAGTACTTCCCTTTTCTTTAATTCCTTATCTAATAAATTGCTTAATTTTGGGGGGAATGACTTTAAACCATTATTATTGGTACTATCAAGGAATTGTTCATTCACAATTGTTTTTTTTAATATTAATTCCATATTTTCTGGATATTTTTCATAAGTGGGTTTTCATTCTTTCCTACGAAATTTCTTTAAGGAAAATAATTCCCTAGTTTTCATATGTATTTTCTTTTTTGCCTGTTCCAACCAGTCCAGATCTGATTATACTAACATACCTTCTATTACATATCTTTCCTTGACTGCCTCATGATATCCTTTTATAGGGAGGCTTAACCCCCGTTTCTCTGGACTATACGCAAAATTTGCTTTTGTACTCTAGTTCCTTTTTCCGCCATTATAATAATTCAGTTTACTAATTGTTGCCAAATTATTAATGCAGCTTCTGATATTTTTTAATGGTATCATTCGAAATTAAAAAAAGACATTTTTGGTAAGATTTCATTTTACTAGCCGCTATGCTTCCAAACCATGATGTTTGGATTTCCCTTATATTCCTACCAATTTGTTTTCATTTCTTCTGTAATCCTAATCAAATTTTTTCACTTCTATAGATCTTTCATAATATTTGTTTCCTAAATATTTGATATTACTTTTTTAGTCTTATCTCTAAATCTATAGATCGTTCATGATTTTTGTTCCTAAATATTTGATAGTACTTTTTAGTCTTATCTCTAAATCTATAATCGTTCATAATAGTTTGTTCTAAATATTTGATATTACTTTTTAGTCTTTCGTCTAAAGCTTTTGGTTTCAACAAACTCTAATTCTTCTTCTTTTGTATAGCTGAATAACATCATGTCTGATTTATTCCAATTATCCTGAAGTCCTGTAATCTCGCCACATAAGTTCAGATGTTCTTTTATTTTTCCCAGGTTCGCTTTTAAATCTTTAATAGTTAAGAAGTATCATCAGCAAATAAACGAATTTTATGTTTTCCCCCAGTCCTATTCCTTCAGAGTTAGCCGTCCTTATAACATTGACAGCATTTCTAGCACCATTGTAATAATAGTGGTGAAAGCAGGATCCTTATCTTGTTTTCTTTCTAATGAAGTTCCAATCTTGCCTTTCTGCAGACGAGGCTACATCGGCACTGCAGAAATATCGCAGGTCAACACCACTTTCTTTGACATGGCTCCCATCCTATGGGAAATCCTGAGATTAGAGTTGTGTTGTGGTATGAGAGTTCTGGGATCTTGGAACCAAACCCCAGCGTATAACAAGGATCCACTGTAATGTTATTTGTAAATCGTAATTCCCATATATCATTGAATGTAATGGCAATAATAGTGACATGAACTATTAAAATTACACCTTTAAATTACTATATCATAGCCTAAATGTATTTACATTTATTTAGTTTCATGTGGTTAGATGATATTTTGGTAAAAAAACCCAAAACAATAGAATTCAAAATTTAAAAAAAGTTTAAGAACTACATCAAAAAACATGAGATACATTAATGGATTAGGTGTGCATAACAGACAGACACAAAGCTGGACTTTCTGGCTCTTCCCCTTTTGCCATTGACCCTACCTAGCTCTCAAACATGGTCCTCAAGGACATCTCCAAAAATAAATATGGCCTGTTGACTTAAAGTGGTTAGCAATAGTAATAGCATGTAGAAGAAGAAGAAGAAGAAATTTTTATTTATACCCCGCCCTTCCAAACGATCAGGGCGGCTTACAAAATATAAAACATGATACAATCAATATATAAAAGATTAAAAACATACAAATACAGCAGCTTACAAAAATAACAAATAAAAAGCCCCATAGCCCAACCTCATGGCCACGGAAGAGGAGGGAGGCCCACAGGATCTTTAATCGGGGAATGCCTGCTGGAATAGGAAGGTTTTGAGGTCCTTCCTAAATTGGGCCAGGGTGGTAGATGAGCGGAGCTCTATGGGCAGCGTGTTCCAAAGGGCTGGGGCAGCTATGGAAAATGTCCTCCGCGAGCTGGAAGCTAACCTAGCCCCAGGCACCTTCAGTAATTGCTGCCCAGATGTTCTGAGGGTGCGAGGCGGAATGTACGGGGAGAGGCGGTCCTTTAGGTATCCTGGGCCCAAGCCATTTAGGGCTTTATAGGTAATAACCAACGCCTTATATTGAGCTCGGAAGCGAATGTATATTTCTATACTGCTTATCAGTTAACTCAGCACTCTCTAAGCGGTTTACAATCTGGGTACTCATTTTACTGTCCTACAAAAGGAAAGGCTGAATCGACCATAGAGCCCTGGGATCGAACTCACAACAATCTGAAGTACCAGCATTTAACTACTGCATCACCAGGTTCCCTTCCTTATTTTAAAGGACAACACTTCCTCATATCAACCTGCATATGCATTAAGATCACTGGCTAAGAATTCCTTAATGAATATCTACGGGAATAAAAGCACATTATGAAGTCATGAGGGAGTGGGAGGGAGGGAATAATTCTTTTGGGTCTCCAGTTAAAACCATTCCTATTTGCCGAAATCATTTGTATACCACAACATGTGTATTAATGAAGTCAATGAGTTCCTGGGCATGACTTCTTTAACAGAAAACTTGGTCCCAGGGGCACATATAACATGGAAAAAAGAATAAAGAAAGTTTTCTATACCACAAAAACAGAGCGCTTTCAATGTGTTTCAGCAAATTTTTTATCTGGAAGAATATGCACATGTGAAATGAAACATCCAGGTCAGGTAAGATTTGCAGAAGTCAATAAAAACATTTTGAACCTCCTAGAGACCACTGGAAAACTTATTCCAAAATGCATCCAGGGAACACATTTTCTTTCAATTCAGTTTTCTTATGAATCCCATTTTGTTGGCCAAGCTTAAAGATCTATGTCTTTTCTAACATGCTGGGAATTGGGGGAGGGGGGGGCTTATCAGCTTTCCCCTTTCCCCTCTGTTTTGCTGTTCATACATGTTCTGTAATTAGGGTTGCCATAACCCGGCGGCCCCCGTGCCAATCATGGTTTCGGTGGGGCCCTCCCGGTCCCGGTCCAGTTTGGGCCCCCACCCGTGCTTTGTTCCCGGTTTGGGGGCCCGCTCCAGCCATTGCCGCTGCTGCTAATGCGGCTGTTGCGGCGCCAACCCACCTCCTCCTCCGGCTCTGCCTTCCTCCTCTTCCTCAGCGGGCGGCAGAAGCGCCGCCGCCACCGCGCCCCCACTGGGAGGGCTTGCGTGCTGCCCAGGCCTCAGCAGGGGCCAGCGGCAGCGCATGCGCCTGCCCCATTTCCTCTGTGCGCGCACGTGCGCGCCTGCCCCACTTTCCTCCCCCCGCGCGCGCACCTGTCCTGGTTCCCTCCGCGCACGCATGCGCGCGCCAGCCATCAAGAGGAGGAGGAGGGGGGAGAGGAGGAGGAGGAAGGAGCCGGAGGAAGGGTGCCTGAAGGCCAGGGCAGAATTGGGCCAGAGGAGGAGGAGGAGGAGGAGGAGGAAAGCTGAGTCAGTGGCCATTAGGTCTTGGTATTTTGAGGTTTTTAAATTATATTTAAAAATATAAAATACTTATTTTATTTAATTTTTTAATTTTTATTATTGCTAGTTTTTGTTTTATTTCATTAATTTTTATTATTTGCTTGTTTTATTTTCTTTTATTCAATTTCTTATTAAAACAAGCAATATAAAAATTAATAAAATAAATTAAAAACAAGCAATAATAAAATTAAAAAAATAAAATAAAAAATTTTATTTTATTAAAAAACAAGCAAAAATAAAAACTAATAAATAAAATAAAAACAGCATATAAAAAATTAAATAAAATAAAAAAAACAAGCAATAATAATTCATGACATAAAATAAAAACAAGCCAAATAAAAATTACAAAAATAATAAAATACGTTATTTTATATTTTAAAAAAATAATTTAAAAACCCAAAATACCAAGGCAGACCTAATACTCATATAATAATAATACTAATCATAATTCATTAATACTATTTATTTGTATACCGCCTGTGGCGAACCACTCGGGCGGTTGACAACAGTGATTATAAACAGAGTAAAATAAAAATAAAAAACATTATAATCCCTCCCCCCTTATAAAAGTCTTAAAAAATATGACAGATTAAAAACACAATATCAAAACATCAAATATAGTGAAAGAAAACTAAACACCCTGGTGTCCCTCTGGAGATCCTCACCCATCACTGAAGCTGGGCCCGAGGGACCGAGGGATCAGGGAGCCCAGTGGCGGGATGGTTAATCTGGAAAGGCCTGCCGGAAGAGATCCGTCTTGACAGCTTTTTTAACGCTGTCTAATGATGTCAACTGCCGGATTCTCATTCAGCAGGTCGTTCTAGAGTTTGTGGCGACAGCAGAAACTGCCCTCTGGGAGTGTCGCCGCAAGCCTCGATTTTAGAGGCTGCAGTAAAGTTCCTCCCAGCGGACCGGAGGAGCACGGGGAGGATTCTACGGGCGGAGGCGGTCCCTGCGCTAGCTTGTACCCACGCCATTCGGCTTTAAAGGTAAAACCAACACCTTGTCTGGGCCCGGAAGTACTAGCATCCCAGTGGAGGGACCTCGAACCGGAGTAATTGTGGTCCCTCCTAGATGTTACCAGAGTAAATAAGCCTGGCTGCATATTTTGTACCGCTGAGCTTCCGAGCCACGCACAAGGGTAGCTCAAGTAGAGTGCATACAGAAGTCCAGGCGTGAGGTTACCAGTGCGTGCACACCAGTTTCGAGGTCCTTACTTCCAGAAAAGGGCGCAGCTGGCGTATCAGCCGAAGCTGATAGGCAGGCGCTCCTTACCGTCGATTTACCTGATTTGCATCAGGAGCGCGAGTCCGAGTGAGCAACCCCCAGATGCGAACACAGCGCTGGAGGAGCGTGTGGAACCCATCCAGGACTGAGGTTGCAACCCAATTCTTGGTTTCGGGGCCTCTACGTGAGCACCTCCGTTCTTATCTGGCGATTCAGTTTCAACTGTTTTCCTCTCCAGCCCATTACCGCTTGAAGACTTTCATTGAGAGTGGCCATGACTCAGCTTTTCCTCTTCCTCCTCCTCCTCTGTGGCCCAATTCTGCCTGGCCTTATGCAAACCCTTCCTCCGGCTTCCCTTCCTCCTCATCATCCTCTCCACCCTCCTCTCCCTTACGATGGCTGGCGCGGAGAGAAGGGAAGTGGTTAGGGCAGGCATGCGGGGGGGCGCGCGCAGGGGGGAATGGGGGGGCAGGCGCAACGCCACGGAGGGAATGGGGGGAAGGCGCGCGCGCGGAGGGAATGGGAAGGCGTGCACAGCTGCCACTGGCCCCTACTGAAGCCTGGGCAGCCGCACAGCCCTCCCAGTGGGGGCGCGGTGGCAGCGGCGCTTCTGCCCGCCCGGCCCGCCGAGGAAGAGGAGGAAAGTGGAGCGGAGGAGGAGGAGGAAGGGTGGGTCGGCAGCCGCAGCAGCCGCATTAGCAGCAGCGGCAATGGCCGGAGCGGACCCCCCAAACCGGGAACAAGGCACGGGTGGGGCCCAAACCGGACCGTGACCGGGAGGAGCCCCCAAAACCGTGAATGGCACGGGGGCCGCCGGGTTATGCAAGCCTACATCCAGTCCAACCCGGCCATACAGAATAACAGTCAAAACTATCAACAAATGACCATCCAGCCTCGTTTAAAAATCTCCAAAGGTTTTGTCATTATTCTTGATTGGTTGTGGTTTGTCCAAGGGTTAAGGAGTTTCACTTTTATTCTTCAAACCGCCCAAGGCAAAACAATTTTTGTTCTGGTAGGCTTTTTTTTTTTTTTACAAACTGGACTAGAGTTGCTCTTTTAATGCTGTGCCGGTTTTAAGGGGTTAGTGTGGACTGTACAGTCTGTAATTGATTTTTATGATTATTAATGTTTTTAATTTCACAAATTGTTTTTAAATCTTGATACACATACTTTATTCCAGTTGTTGGGACTGGTCGTTAATTGTATTTTCAAATATGTTGTTAGCCACCTTGAGTTCCAGTACGAGGAGAAAGGTGGGATATGAATGAATAAAAATAAATAAACACTCCATGGGATGAGAACAATGCTGTGGAGCAGGATAGCTCAGACTGTCTTCAAGGGTCTCCTTAAAACTAAGATTGCCTTTTGTTGGTGATATCTTGGCATTAGGCTGGCAACGTCATTGTAGAAAGAATGCAGTTTGACATCGCTTTAACTGTCATGGCTCAGGGTATGAGCCCTGGGAACTGTACTATTTTGTGGCAACCTGAGCTCTCTGGCAGAGAAGGCTAATATCTCAGAAAATTACCAATTACAGAAGTCCATAGAATTGAGCCATGGCAGTTAAAGTGGTGTCAAACAGTGCAGACACAGCCTAAAAGACTCAGAGGCAGGCAGAGGGCTGGGCTCCCCTTTCAAAAACACAGTTCAAGCTTTTCGTTCACAACCTCTTCATTTTTGTGGTGAGAAAACAGTCTTCCTGTGCCACCTCTGCAGACAGAAATAGACAAGGTGGGGCACTTTCCCTGATGTGCTATAACTGCTACCTATTATTGATCGTTTTAAAAAGAAGACTGGAAAAGCATCAAGACTGCAAATCTGTAAGATTTCCCTCAGTCTCTTATGGATGATGAAGGAAGAAAAGAGAAACTGAGCATATCATAGGGCTCGCTTCTTCTCTTACCACAAGTTGAACATGAGTTAACAGTGCGACACGGCAGCTAAAAAGGCCAATGCAAATTTAGGCTGCATCAATAGAAGTATGAGGAATGACTTAGGGAGCTGGGGGTGTTTAGCCTGGTGAGGAAAGCTTCAGGTGTATCATCCTTTTCGCAGGGCAATGCACCTGCTGACAGGGTTGGCATGAGAATGGCTGTTTTTGAGTATTTGGAGTTTGAATGCATAGATGATCTACCCTGCCTCCATCTGGCTATCTTCTGTTTCATAGAATCATAGAGTTGGAAGAGACCACAAGGACCATCCAGTCCTACCCCATTCTGCCATGCAGGAACTCATAATCACAATACTCCCAACACATGGCCATCCAGCCTCTGTACAGACCACCGCCTCATCACGTGCGAGGAGCGAGGTGCGTCTAGAAGCACAGCCCCTTGCATGTGACAAGGGTGCCCTTTCGCGTCCGTCTGGACCGGGCCTTAGTTCAGTTGAAAGTTCTTCAGTCATCTATCCTGGTTTCTTGAGACCAATCCTATTTTTCCTCCTCATTGGAACAGTTTGAAATTGTGCTTTCAGTATCTCCTTTTTCAGAAACTCCCATCCATCCTGAAATTCTTTCTCTTTTACTATTCCTGACCACAGGATTACCCCTAGTATTTCCCTGAGTTTACTGAAGTTTCCTTAAGAAGAGTTTGAAAGGAATGACATTTTTTGAATGATTCATAGGTCCCAGCAGCAACAGAGCATTATTTCAGTGACTAGATCTCAGAATTGTATTTATTTATTTTGGAAGGCTTAAAGAAGCTTGAGAAACAATATGCCAAGTGTATGGAACTTCACAATGCATATGTGGAGTAGCACGTAAGTGTCATGGCTGTAGGCCATTACTTCCTTGGTCAGGCTGATAGATTTTTGGCATCCCCTTGTATCTCGGAATAAGTCTCATAGAACTTAACAAGATTTACTTTCAAAATGCGGAAGATGGACATGTTAACAGGTTGCTTATCACAGAAAGACAGTACAGTACAATAATAGCAGAAGAGTGGGATCCGATTTTAACACACTGTAAAAAGAGACAATAGAGGGTGTGGATTACAGTAAGCTAAACACATCTAATGTATGATTAAAGTTTGATAGGATTGGTATAGTAAGATCAATACTTCAAGGATACAAGCAGTTAATAAAGATAGACAGAAGAAAGAGAAGAGGGAAACTTTTACAATGTAAATTGTTGAGACCAGGTTCTAAGGGAACGATGGAAGTAAGGTTTATA
>NC_056523.1:18614687-18618982 GCF_019175285.1 Sceloporus undulatus | reverse complement strand
CAGTTGTCTATGCAGATATCCAGTTATCAGAAGGTTCATCACTCAGAAGAAGCAAAGGTCCCATTCAGCGGAATGGTAGGCTATATTGCTTTCATGGCTTTCTCTTAAACTGGGGGTGGCAGAGAGAAGGTTCTGAGAGAAATACAATTTTTCTGAAATATATTTTCTTTTCTACCTTTTACTTACTAAAGAAAAAGTAAAGTACATGAACAACCACATTACTTAAAACGATATATGTGTATATGTCTTCTTTAAATGTATTTTGAACCATTACTGCTCATTTACTCCTATTAATTCACCCCTTATTAATTTATCTACTTCCATTTGTTTAGTTGATTTTGTAAGACACCATCTTTGACTTCTAGTTTAAATAATTACAATCCTTTTTAAGGTTGCTCCAGTTTGCTACACATATGTTTTGTTGCTATGGATTTAACTACAGCGATCTGGCTTTGTTATTACTCCTTAGTTGTTTCTTGTTCTCTTTTTTATTTTCTATCATTTCCATCCATTTTTGCAATATTCTACAACCAGTGACCAGTCTTTATTTTACTTGGTTTTTTTATTTAACTAGCTTGTTAATTTATATCCTTCAATCATGTCTATTAATTTCACTAACCAGTCTTATATTACTGGGGTTTTCTTTGTTTTCCTTTTTGTGCCAGCAGTATTCTAGCTGGTGAAATTATCTATAGTAGGCCTCCCCACTGTTTCTTTTCATCAGTTTTTGTAATCTTCATTTGTCAGATTCAAGAGATATATTTCTGGCTTCATTTGGTATTTAACGTCCAGAATCTCATTTATTATGATACGTGTGTTTTTTCTAATATGTTTTTACCTGTGGATAATACCAGCAGATATGGTACCATGAGCCTTTGGTGGTGTTTTTTGTTGTTGTTGTTGTTGTTGTTTTGGTCTCAGCTTCACTTAAGTCACTTTCAGAGTCATACCCAAGAAGCAGTAGGAGGAAATGCAAAGCCATCTTACTGTGTTTCTGAAGTATGCCAAGCCCAAGATATTATTCTGCCTGAAGTGCTTCAGTGAATGGTGTTCTATCCCATCCACCTCTTAGGTCGTGGGGTACCAAACATTGGTTAAGTTATTTGGGCATCTGAAGTAGAAAATCCCATTCGTCTTCCTGCCAGTAAAAAAGGAATGCTGATGAATAAATAAAGCTAGCATGGCATAGTGGGATCAGTGTTGGATTATGACTCTGGAGACCAGGGTTTGATTCCCACCTCAGCCATGAAACCCACTGGGTGACTTTAGGCAAGTCACATGCTCTTAGCATCAGGAGAAGGCAAAGGCAAACCTCCTCTAAACAACTCTTGCCAAGAAAACCCCATGATAGGCTCACCATGTCAGAAATGACTTGAAGGCAAACAACAACAATGAATAAATAACTATTTTCCACTCTCATTGCATAGAAAACAATTGTCTCAGGCAGCAGCTTCAGTACAAATGCCCTATACTGACTGAGATAACTTTCAAAAACAAACAAATAAATAAATAAAAATAAGGGTCAAACTAGATGTTGAGGGCAATGCATATTCATTACAGTTGTCCTGTTTCTGCTCCTACTATAGTTTTTTCTCGTAGATATGTACTCAGTGATTAGACTTGTGAATTAAGCCCATGTTATTTCATTTTCAATATGCAATGGCCTCACTAGGATTGGTGTCACCCGGTGCCGTAACTCATGGTTTCACCCCTCGTCCCTTTTCACGCCATACAGAATCCTTAGTAATGCTTTTTTGCACTAATGTTACTCATAAATTGTAATTCCCATATATATCACTGAATGTAATACTAATAGCTGTGACATAAACAACTAGCAAAATTAAAATTATACCTTCAAATTAAAATATCATATGCACAACCTAAATATATTTAGATATACATAGTGAAGATTGGGTTGAAATGTGATGTTTTTAAAGAAAATTTTTAAAAGAATATAAAAAAATTAAGATGAAACATTTTAATTTTCTCATACTTCAGTCTGGGAAGAACTGTAAATATGTTTCCCACTCTTCTCCAGGGACAAGAAGAATTTTGACAGCTATTTCCTTTCCTATTTTAGACACGGGACTTAATAATCTAATGAGCTCCTCTTTTGAAGGCCTTTAATTATGAAACATCCAGTTAATGTTGTTCTTTTCCACATGCCTCTTGTCTGCATGCTTTACAATTTTTCTCCATTCTTGATATATTCAAGCAAGAAAGAAAAATATATATTTGCCATGTTAAATTCTACTAAAGAAAAAGACTCCTGGCAGATGTGCTTATTAAACTTATGCATGACTCATATATCATAATCCCACCAGGACTGCAGAAATAATAATATGAACATCAGTAACCACAGACATGATCAGCCCTTTACTCTCTAACAATTGCAGCCCCGTCATTAAAAAAGAAGCTTTTTGCTTTAAAAAAAGAAAATTAAGAAAGAGTGCTGAAGTGACCAGCATTAGCCAATGTATCTATGCCAGTTTAGATAACGCGAATAAGAAGAGACTTGCGCCTTTTCACATTACACAATTGTAACTTTATTCTCTTGCTTTCACTCTGTGGTAGCATCCTACCGAATCCTAGGGTTTGTAGTTTGGCAAGGCACTAGAGGAGCTCTCTGCTTGAGAATTTTAAAGTAACCCTCCCTAAACTCCAAACTCTTTGATTCTATAAGATGCTACCATGGCAGTTAAAGGGGAATCAACATGCTATCATTATACATTATGAAATGTCCCTTGATGGATTGGTGGGCGGGGGGAGTCCTATCTAGCACAGCCTTCTGTTCTTTATCGTGCCCAGCAAGATGCTTCCATGAAACATATATGAATACAGTAGGATCTTTTGGCTCATGCTTCTTAGCACCTTTTCTGCAAATCTGTACTACCTTTGATTATCTTATATTCCACAAATCTGTATTTGAACATTTTCAGTACATTATCACAAAGCAACTCTCTTGTTTCATTTTGGCTCCAGTCTTTGGCTTCTCTCACCACCTGAGTTCACCACTTAGTGTTGTCCAGTTTATAAAATAGCAGTAAAGGAGATTTGACATTTATGACATGCAGAACTGGCAATCAGGAAGTAGCTCTAAAGACGTTTGTGGTCTATGTAAATACCAGGTGAATGTCTTGATTTCTATTAACTGGCTGCCTACCAGCTTCTGGGTATGTTTCTTTGCAAAATTAAGATGCTATCTACATTCATAAATTACATGATGCATATATTTCTTTATTTAGGGAGGGCCCACAACCCCAAATACATCCCATTCAGTCTATGTAAAAGGAAATCTATTCAAATCCTACACCAGGAACATCCCTTATATTAAGGAACATTTGCCAGCCATACAAGAGACAAGCTTTCTGACCCTCTAACAAGAGACAACTCTTACAGCACGGGACATCTAACAACCCTACCACTTCTAGAAGTAATGCTTTGTGAATAAAATATTCCAAACTCTGTATTTGGCAACTATAGAAAAGATGTGAAAAAGATTGTACATGGGGCTACCCTTGTGCCAAGTTCGGAAACTTCAGTTGGTACAAAACATGGCAGCCAGGCTGGTTACGGGCACATTTAGAACTGCCCATATTACACCGGTTCTAAAATCTCTCCACTAGCTGCCTATCAGCTTCCGAGCAAGGTACAAGGTGTTGGTTCTAAGCTTTAAAGACCTACATGGCTTGGGTCCTGACTACTTATGGGAGCACCTCCTTCCATATAGTCATCCCCACACACTTCAGTCCTCTGGGAAGAATCTGCTACAACCTAAGAAGATTAGACTTTCAGTGGTAACCCAGAGGACCAGTTGCTCCCAGGCTCTGGAATGACCTGCTGGATGAGATCCACCATATTACTACCTTGGAAGCCTTTAAAAAGACTATTAAGATGGATCTCTTCTGGCAGGCCTTCCCAGAGTAGGTAAGATCCATTAGATTCATTAGACTTGCCTCCCCCCTCTATTGACACCTCTATTTATACCAACACCGAAATTGATTGATACCATCACCCCTGTTCCCCCTTCCTGGAAGATTCATTTCTTGTGCTAATCTGCCTGAAATTTCAATGTATTCCTACTGGATAGTTTTTTATATTTTTGGTGTTTAATCTTTTTTTATTTGATCACTATTTTTATGATTGGGGGGAGGCTTGGGGTTTTTAAATTGTAATTTTTAATTGTCTGATGTTTTATTTATGCTGTTGGAATCCGCTTTGATTCCTTTGTGAAAAAGCTGAATACAAATTATTATTATTATTATTATTATTATTATTATTATTATTATTATTAT
>NC_056523.1:18612716-18614662 GCF_019175285.1 Sceloporus undulatus | reverse complement strand
CCCCCCCCCAGCGATCGCAGGCTTGGGCTGGGGCTTGGAGGAACGGCGGGCCTTCCAAGCCCCAACATGCCTGGGGGCTCCCGGGGGCGGGGCCAAACCGGGGCGGGACCGTGCGGACCCGCCCCAAATCGGGAAAGTCCCGCCCCCAGGCGGGATATGGCAAGCCTATCTGTGGTCAACATCTGCCAGACACTGACCATAGAATTGTGCTGGAGGAGCTACAAATGCCTAGTAGAATGTTCTCTCTAGGAATCTTTGGGTCCTTCAGTGCAAGTTTTGGTTAAAATTGACCACAGAGTTGTGCTGGAGGATCTAGATATTCCTAGAGAGAGCATATTAATAAAATTTCATGGTGCCATTGACCCCACACTGGATTTAAGTCCAAGAAAATAATTATGGCTTGAAGGCACGTTACAGACCGCCGAATTGCGGCGGTCTGCTGCCGGTGCCGCTTGCAGCGTCCGGGAGCTGCAGCTTCTAAACCGCCTATGTTGTAACTACTACAGTACAGTCTTACCTATGAGATCCTGCTGGGGACAGTCCCATTATACAAAATGCTTTATTTAAAGATGCTCTTCTTGCTCAAGACCTCTCCTAGGCTGACAGTGGTTGTTTCATTCTTGTCATAGGTTTCCAAAATTATTTACTGAGAAGGATGCCTGCGGCGCCTTAGGAATTAATGACATCTACTCTGACCTCTGCAGCACCAATCTTAGCTGGATTTGTCAGAAAAACTCTGTACTTATTTGATTTTTTTAAATTTATGCCTCTTGTATATCAAAATGGTCACCATATGTTGTCCACTGACAGAAGCCACTGTCTCTGATCAATACTGCTTTTCTCTCATGGGTAAATAGAGTAATTTGTGTGGCTGCAAAATACATCATGTATTGCAAAGTTATTCTATACAGCAAATGGAGTGAGAGGTACTTCCCCCTCTAGTCTATCCCTGTCTCTGGCTATTGGCCATTCCAGCATCTTGTGAATATGAATTTCATACTGGTGATAAAAAGATAACAAGAAAAGATCATAAAGAACATTGCACAGTGGGCTCTTGGTATCTGTTGGGATTTGTTTCCAAACACCACTGTGGATACCTTTTTTTTTTTTTTTTTGGATGTTCAGGTCCTATTAAATACCATGGCATAGTAAAATGATGTCCCTTATAGAAAACGGCAAAATCAGGTTTCACTTTTGGAAATCTATATGTATATTTTGAATATTACCAAGCCATGGATGCTTGTATCCATGGATAAAGAATTTATGGATAAATAAGGCTGACAGTAGTCATTCAGAAGACTTTTAAACTGGCCATTTATTATAGCAGCAGCTGTTTTATATATATATATAATGATTTTAAGCTGTATTGTAATTTTAAAAAAATGTTTTATCTTTGAGCCGCCTTGGGCCCTTCTGGGAGAAAGGCAGCATACCAATGAAATAAATAAACAATTAAGAAATGCTTTGTGTATATAAAAAACAGCATAGTGGTCTTTTTGCACTGGCACCAAACCTCACTGTGTCCTTCATAGTTAGCGAATTGATAAATTACTTTTGCTTTTCAAATACTCTTTTCCTATGAGAATATAAGAACAGCAATACAAAAGTTTTTAATGTATGTAATTTTTCATTGGTTTTTTTGATGTTTTAAAGTTTTTAATATCTATAGCTATAGCTATAGATAGATAGTAAAGTTGTTTAAAATGTTTTTATTTGAGAGCTGCCTTGCGTCCCTTTCTGAGAGAAAGGCAACATCAAAATGAAAATAAATAATTAAAATGTGTATGCTTTATTTGTCCTTTTAAACTGTTGAATGCTTTAATCCATGTGTTTTAATTGATGTTGTTCATTGTTGACTTGTTGTTGTTCCCCTCATTGATCCAGGGGCTGAGGCGGGTAAGAAATAATAATAAAAATAATAACACAAACAAAAATCCATCAGTGAT
>NC_056523.1:18594656-18612691 GCF_019175285.1 Sceloporus undulatus | reverse complement strand
ATCAGTGATACTTTAATGACAATAAATGCACAATAAACTTGTTTTTGCAGCTTCCGAAGCTCCATGGGCTTTCTTCATCAGGTCAAGATGTTCCAAACCAAAACAGGGGGGAAAAAACAATTTGAGATTGTTAGATGCTTCAAACACTTGCAACATGTTTATTGTGCATTTCGGTTGACTGATGAGGTTACTGTGGATTTTTTTGTATTTGTTAGCTGGCCACCACAGCTACCCCTGAACAACAACCAAATTATTTATATTTCTTATATATTATCTTCTTATTAGGAACAACTTGAAGCACAAAGCGCACCGCACGCCACACATTGCTTCACTCTCCAGTCATTAGCCAAGGTCCAATCCGTTGTTGTTGTGTGCTTCTTTCAAGGTCTTTGACCCATGCCGACCCTAAGACAAACCTATTGCTGGGATTTTCTTGGCACGGTTTGTTCAGAGAGTTTGCCCTTGCCTTCCCTTAGGCTGAGAGTATGTGACTTGTCCCCCGTCACCCATCGGGTTTCATGGCTGAGCTGGGAACCACACCTGGTCTCCAGAGTCTTTAGTCCAACACTCCGACCTTCCCCAAGCTCTTCTTACTTCTCACCAACCCCTACAATCCCAATAGGTAGAGACAGCCAAGCAGTTAAGTGGTTGCCTCCTAGCATTGAGCAGACTGAAGCGGTCTGGTTCTCACAGCCCTCAAAACTACCAGGCTGCTATTCAGTGTGATCCAACAGACAAAAACGGTCCAAAACACACTGCAGAAGAATCGTTTCGGCGTGACTGCTCTACTGCCTGGCTCAGTGTATGGAATTCTGAATCTATCGTTTTGTGAGTACATTAGCCTTCTTCTGTCAGAGAGTTTCTTGGGGCACAAGAAACTCCAGTTCCATGCTTTCCATAGTCTTGAGCCACTGCCATTTGTTTAAGCCGGTTTGTCAAACCGGATTGTTTCTCCTGTCTTATTGCAGCTCTACACGTTCTTTACTGCGCATTCTGGGGGAGGGAAGATGGGCTCAGGCCGCCTTCTGGGAGGGGAGATTTTGCCTTGTTTTGTTCAGGGAGTCCTTCTTGACTTCGGAGGCAAGGTTAAGGGGCCTTTCTGTCTGTCCTTTGTTGCTTTTAAGGGAATGAGGAGGGTCTTTTTCCTTTGTTGTGTTTCTGTTTTGCTTTTTTTGGAGCGCCTTCCTTTGAGCAGGAAGAGGCAGGCAACTGACGGCACAGCTTCCCGGAGGCAGCTCTTGTCCATTCCAAATATCCGGGGCTTCCCCCGCAGGCGCCTTGTGGCCATTGCGCCTTGCGGCTGGGCTCCTGGGCGTTGGAGGCCTAACCTGTGGAGCAGGATGGGCGGGGACAGGCGCCCATAGGAGGGAAGCCTGAGGGACCTGCGAGCCACCTGCTCGTGCTTTGGGTGACTCTGGAGACCCGGGTCCCATTTCCCAGCTTGCCCTGTAAACCCTTGTTCACAGCCTCTCAGCCTCCGAGGAAGGCAGGGCAAACCTCCTGACCAATCTTGCAAAAAACCCCAGGAGAGGGTGGCCCTAATTCAGAAATGAATTTAAGGCCCCAGCCACATGAATCCGAGATTTGGAAGAGACCCCACGGCCATCCAGTCAGCCCCATTCTGCCATGCAGGACACCTCTAGCAAAGCATCCCCCAGATGGCTCTTTGATGATGCCCTTGTTCCTCTGGGGTGTTGTTAGCTCTCCTGCTTTTTGCTGTCATCTGCAATTTGATAAGCATGCCAACAACACAACCGGTTCTCCCCCTTAGGTTGTATGTTAGCTAGGATTTTTGAATGGGGGGGTCCAGACTACGTGCCTCCATTATTAATGGCTTTGGGTTTGTTGTGGCGGTTTGCAGCAGCACACATTCTCAGTATTTTTCTTCTAATGGAAGGGGTAGGTCCATGACCCCATAACCACCCCCTTGGCTACGTCTTCTGTCCCCCAATCCTCTTTTGCTGGTTAGGCGATTGGCCATGCCCCTTGGGTAGATCTGCATTTGTTGTGTCCAAAATTTTACATTTTTGAAGCTCTGCTTCCTGCGGGAGAGAGGTTTGGCTTAGAGAAGGGAAAGACGTTCCCACACCACTTCACTGTTCCCACTACATAATAAATCTCGTTTTTCAGCCGCTCCTGAACTGGCTTTGCATGTCACTTGTCCTAATTTCTGATTTGTAGTTTGCGAAAAGATGCAGCGTCTCAATCCCATTTAAACAGTTCTTTCAAATCGTGGCCCTTCCCACTTCTTTTGAAATTAATCATTCAGAGCAGTGTGAACACCACTGTGTTCTGTTCCTGCGGCACAGTCATCCCTGTGAGGCTGATCCATGTTGAACTGTCCACTGCTAATGTGTCTCACCAACTGGATTAATTGAAATGGGTAGGTTCGATCACGGCTGTAATAGTGCAAACATCTATTCAGCACTAAATCGCTTCATTGCTTTCAACTCAAAAACAATTTTATTTTGTAGTGGGAATGAGGCCTATGTTTTTTTCCAATGCTTCTGAAGAAGTAAGCTTAGGTCTAGGAAAGCTCATTTGCCAGTGGCCTCACTGGGGGTTGCCCAACTGCCACTGGGTGATTACCCAGATGAGGGTGTACCTTTGGTGGTGGTACACCCCACAGCTCTTGGGCCACGCAGGAACCGGAGGTTGCCCAGCAACCCACAGCGGACCTAAATGGGTCTCTAGAGGCCCACTGCTCCCCTTACAAGCTGCTTGGGGGGCGTGCCTTCAGAGTCCAACCACCCACAGCAGGCACCTGTGGTGCACCATGAAGGTCGGGAAGGAACCTTCAGAGTCCCACAATGCGCGTTGGGACTCTTGAAGTCAGTCTGGCCAGGCAGGGGGAAACAAAGTTCACGAACAACAACACCACACCACAACTGGGTGACACCAATCCCTATGATGCACTGGCTCATGCTACCAACTTCATCTTTCAGTTTCTCAACTGCATCTGAATGCACGTTCTATTAAACGTCATGCTTACCAACTTTTTCTTTGTCAGTTGGGTCTGTACACACTGGCCTTGCAAGACCAGCTGGGGGGGGCCAGTTGGGGCGTTGCATCTCACATGTGACGAGGTCTCCCCACCCCCCAGGCGGCCATGACACTGACACCACACACCTCCATAGAATTGCAGCGCCAAAGGACGTCCATATAGCCAGGCACCATGTCCCTAGAAATGTGGATCCTGGCCAAAGCATGTGTTTGCCATGCTCTTCATCCGCCGAAAGAGGCTGGTTCTTGTAGGCCCCTCTGTTTTCAAAGTGTTGCTGCAAGATTCCCTCTGCAGGTTGATTTTTCCCAGACTTAAAATGACTAGCTCTTTGTATTGTTGCTAGTGCTGTTGATCTATTGCCGGCCCTGCCACATTGCGTTACTTTTATAAGTTAAAACAACAAAACAGTTTCCCTTGCCTCCTCAGGATTCCACACCACAAACAAGGCAGAGGCGCGAGAAGTTTGTGGGGGGATTCAAGGACCAACAACACACTGCAGAAATAATCCAGTTTGAGACTCTTTAACTGACCCTGGCTGAATGCTAGGGAATTCTCGTTAACTGTCCTTTATGGACATTGAGCCTTCTTTGTCAGAGAGCTCTGGTGCCCACAATAACTACCGTTCCCAGGACTTAAGGGCCCTTAAAGCAGTCTCAACCGGATTTTCTTTGCTGTGTGTTTTTGGCCCGCAATCCGCATTTTTTTTTTTTTTACTTTTGGCATCCCTATGAATTAAGAGGCTCCAGGTTGTCTATTCTCAACAGTTTCTGCTTATTCAGGTTTTTGCAGATTTAGTCTATGGTGTGGGACTCATGTTTGCCTTCCAATGTTTTTTACGTGCAGCTTCCCCGCATCCGGATTGGATACTCACAGGTATAACGCAGTGTGCCTTCATAACTGTTAGGCTTCTGTTTTGATTGCCTGGTTGGGAGGAAAAGATTATTTTAAAACCTTAAACACAAACAACCCAACAACCCCCCGGTTTTTTTTTTTTGTTTTGTTTGTATTCCTCATTATGTTTTAATGAAAAATATTGATTATGTGTTTTACATTACCACTGTGTAACCTTACGTTTTCTATGTATTAGAAAGCTTGATCAACCATTTTTAATACTTTCTCACCTTACAATCCAAGTTATTAGGCTTTGACATGATTTAATCTTGCCATAAAACTTTGGCATTTATGTTGCAATTTGGTTTATCCTATATATAGGCTATCAGGACTATCCCAATGTGGACTATATCTGAAAATTTAAGTAGGAAAATGCAGTTCCTAAAACTAGACAAGGCGTTGAAATGCTCAGACCCCGCCGCATTAAACAAATCCTATTCAATCAACTGCAAATTCAGATCACGGTGACTCTCTGTACATGTTGACATATTTTCTTCCTGTCTATATAAGAAGTAAGGGCGTGCCGTGTGAATAAGTAATTTAGAACCCTTTCCATTAGCATATACTTGGAACCATCTGTTTCATATCTGAAGTGAAGCCCACCTGTCGACGTGCTTCTGCGATAAGGTGTGCTAGAGATAGATTGAATGTATTGGTAGACTGATTGTGATTTTTCAGATGGTGATTCTTATGTCTCTCTTTTAACAGGAGTCGCAATTAAAATGACTCTCCTCTATCCTCTTCTCCCATTAATACGTGTGCCCTTTGTATATGCTGGGGGTCCATTCCGGACCAACCCATGTAGAGAAAAATTTTTTCATGGACTTTGAAGTCTCATTGTTTTCTATGGCTGTGTTGCTCCTGCGCGCCATGCTGTTTGTGATACATCTGGTCTGCATTTCATTGAAAGTTTGCTGGGCTCACGTTTGCATGACTTTGAATCCATGTCTATGCGAGCCCGCATTATGTTGCGGTGCACGCTGTACGTTGCTGAAATGAAGTAAGCCATTCTAGAGGGAATTTTATTAGTCCTGCCTTTTGGAACAGGGGCCATCACCAAGGGGCGTTGGGATACAGGCTGCAACGCTGCCCCTAATGGTGTGGGGGCTGGGGTACACTGTTAGCATGATGCATGACCCATTCTTTAGGGTCTTTTAAATCTACATTTTAAGCAGGCTTCATTTTATCCAGAACTGTTTGTTCGTTACATTTATTGTCCTTGCTAAGCTGCCTGATCTTGCAATACTGCTGTAATTTTTATCATGTTAGCTAATTAAAAGAGTATTGTTGATAGCTTTCGGGCCCTTGGTTAGAACAAAACAAGAATGTTAGAACATGTTTTGACTGTGTTGCCGATTTCTGTTTCCGATACTGGTTTACATTCACACGGAGGATGGAAGGTATTGGCTGGGTATTCTGTTGCTCGATTGCCGGAGTGAAACTGGAGAGGGCTTGTTTCCTTTAATGTGTTTGTTTTATTTGTTATATCCAGCAACCCTGTTTTTTAAATTTATCTTTGCCCAATCATTACGATATATGGACCCCTCTCCACTTTTCATCTAGCGTTTGCTTCTTCCCACCCCCCAGAAACGGTTCTGGTATTGTTGCTGAGAACAGATTGAAATGGGACAGGAGATTTTATTCTTTTGTGTGTGTGGGTGAGGCGTTGGCTATGTTTAAATCTTTGAACCCCGTTTTTAAGAATGCATACTAAGTAATAAAAAAAACTCTGTCTATTATAGCACACATTGTGAGCCCACTTTTCATTCAGAATGCAGACTTGTTGATTCCCACCCTCACTTTCCTGAAGCAGAAGCCACTTCTTCATTTCAACACTGCTTTTTTCTTATGGGTAAATATAGTGTCTTTTGTGTCGCCAAAAGACTCAAGTTGCCAACGTTTTAAACTTACTCTCCCTCTTGCCAAAAAGGCCTCTCTCATGACAGCAGATATCCAAGTGGTAGGCAGGAAATAAATGGCGAGGAATTTTCTTTTAACTCCCAAGAAAGAAACTTGGCTTGGAAGTGTGTTTGAATGTCCCTCTTTGCATTGTGCCTTAACGTTTTTAAAACTGATCTTACTTCCTTCCCACTTACCTTCTGCTTCCAACTCCTAACTGATTCCTGAAGCTGATTCAGCTACGGTTGTGGTTCCCGCTGTGTTTTTTGCCGGAAAGGCGGCACAGATGTCAGAGAACGGCTGGCTGGAGAGGAAGAGGCTGGGCAGCGGGAGAAGGCCAGAGGGCCAAGGAGGCGGGGGGGCTCACTATAATAATAATAATAATCATCATAATATATAATTACTTAATATAATTTATTCATTTTTTCCCGTCCTCTTCTGTTTTGAGGATCGCGGTGTAAAAGCAAAGTTTATAACATATTTACCATGATTAAAAACAACACGACCTCAGCCCAACCCTCCCTCCCAAGTATAATTAACAATAAATTAAAACAATTAAAGCTGGTTAAAATACATAACCATATGACAGTTACTCGACAAACCACATAAGAAAAATAAAAACAGGCGGGGGATTCGTTGGTTTGGACATTATCAATTGGGAAAGGCCTGCTGGAGAGAAATGTTTTTGTCACCTTTTTACAATTCTCGATGTGAGGATTAAGTGTCGAATCTCTTCCAGAGGTCCTTCCAGTTTTGGCGTTGGTTTGACAGGAAGGACCTCCGGGAGATCACTGCCAGTTCTGGTCTTTCTAGATTGTAAGAGTTTTTCCGGAGGATCTCGAGTTGTACGGAAGCGATCGTTGGAGGAGGTGTTCCTTTCAAGTAGACTGACCAGGCCATTGTCTTTTTGGCTTTTTAGGTGATACCACCACCTTGTACTTGTGCCCGGAACTTATAGGGCGCCAATTTAATGATTTTTTTAAAATAGGTGTCATATGTCGAACTTTGCATTTTCCGTCGACAGTTTCTGGCTGCCATTGTTTTATCGTTGGACCTTCCGGAGTTGCATCAAAGGTTGCCTATGTAGAGCACATTATGACATTCAAGGAGAAGTTCTAGGCATGTATGACCGTTTCTAGTCCCGCTGCTCCAGGTGCAGTTGCCACTGGTTGTACTCAGCCAAAGTGCTAACAGGCACTCCTGGCTGTCACATCAATCTGAGACGACATGCTGACGCCCGACTCCAGGAGACCCCCATGCTGTGGACACCAGTCTTTCAGGGAGTGTGACCCTTTAGAACTGGCGAACCTTATTTCCATTACCTGATTTGGTGTTACCTATCCGTTATTATCCTCCATTTTATTTGATTCATCGCTTCTTAAGTCTTTTTCCCTTATCCAATCCATTACTGACTTAAGGCAGTCATTCAGCGATGGCTGCCCCTCCTAGGTCACTGAACCGTTCTGAGACATAGGAATAGATTTGGTGTCATCAGGTACTTGATAACATCCAACCATGTCTATGGATGATCTACCCAGTGGCTTTCCTGTAATATGCATGGTGGGCCGAATTTGCACCCTAAGGACGCCCGATTTCGCTCTCTCATAGAGGAGAGCTGTCCTCTCGCCTCACATCTGGAATTCTGCCCGCGAGGTAGGACCTAGCCATCAGAGAGAGCCCAGAGTATTCCCACCTCTTTCAGGCTTTCCAGAAGGATTCCCTGATCTATGGTATCGAAGGCCCGCTGAGTGTCTAAGGCACCAACAGGGCCCACTTCCCCTGTCGATGCACAGCGGAGTCCTTTCAACCAAGGCGACAGGGGGCTGGCAAGAGGCCAGGGGTGAGGAGGGGCATGGCACGGAGGTTCAGGGCAGGAGACCGTGGTGGCAGAGGGCATGGCCGGGTGGCGCGGAGCCCTAGGCATGGCTGGGCGGAGGAAGCATGGCTGGGGCATAAAGGTTGTGGACGCTGGGCTGCCAAGGTGCGATTCAGATCTCCTTGTTCCACTTAGGCCAAATACCTTTACAGTCTCCTTGCCTTACGCGGGGGATCCGTTCCGGATCCCGCCAGTAGGCAAATTCCCCCTATGCTCGAGCCCCATTGGAAACAATGGGGCTTGGCGCGGGCGGCGCAGGAGCGCGCGGGTCCGCACGGGCATTGCTCGCCCATTCAATTTTACTGGTATTCGCCGCTTCTTCCGCCCACGTGCGCCCCCCGTGGCTTGAGCACATATGCTCAGGCGTGTATGGCGCGCCCGGTTATGGCGTGGGCGTGCTTGTATTTCTAATCAGTGGACTCTTGTTTACGCTGATTGTTTGTTCCAAGATCTCCCGTGTATTAACAAAATCGTGATGCTCAAGTCCCAATAAATATAATGGCAGAAGCAAAACGGTGTCACTACCAAAAATGGAAATCAAGGTTTGATCATTGATTTATACTTTTTTGGACCATTTTCAAACCGGTATGCTTGAATCATATATCAACAACCATGTATAAGACGGGCTGACTGTACGTCAATTTAGCCAAAAGACCCTGATTTAACCCGCTCTTTTTTGATGTGAGCTAATAGGTCAAAACCATTCCCCCCCTTCTGAATTGTTCACTCGCTCATTTGAATCACAATCCAGTTTACACCTTAGTGGAAATGGGACCATTTGCTTATTGCATGGAAACTGAAAGCAGAACGAGCCTGAGAGTAGCAGCTTTTCTCATGCCTTCACATATATCTTGTAGTGCTTGAGTTCTCTTCCTGTATGGTGACAGTTTTTGTTAAAAGCTGTTGTCTTTTGTTGAGCAGATTCTTTTCCAGTTAGTCACAAGATTTACACTTTTACAGCCTCTCCCTTGGGAAGAGAACTGAGCCTATGACATCCGTGTTAAGGCTGGAAAAAGCCCCTCTACTATCTGGCCCTCTTTGCGTTCTCGCCGGCTAGGCCTC
This sequence comes from Sceloporus undulatus, assembly GCF_019175285.1. Lineage (NCBI taxonomy): Eukaryota > Metazoa > Chordata > Lepidosauria > Squamata > Phrynosomatidae > Sceloporus > Sceloporus undulatus. The sequence continues at coordinate 18,603,959 of NC_056523.1, read as the reverse complement.
AGGGGCTTTTGCACTATACAGCTGTGAGTATTTAATTCCACTTTCAAGTTGCACCGGCTGCATCCTTGGACTCCTTTGTGGTCTGCTGAGGCACTAGATCTCTTGGGACGGGAATTCTAATCCTCTAAAACTTCAAATCCCAGATTCCATAGGATGCTTCCATATTAGTTAACGGGATGCATCATGGTGCTTATTATATTAGTGTTCAAGAGGCACTAGTAAGGGATTCCTTTCTTCGCTGCCCATCTTTCACGTAGATTTGATGAGACTATCCCGCTTCGTGGCTGCCCCCCAGCTCTGGAACTCCTTCCAGCGCGGTTAGCACGCACTCTCCTTTGCTGTTCCTTTCACAGGCAGTGAATACTCTCTCTTTGCAGTTCTTTGAATGACAGAGTTTCCAAACCACACTGCAGAACCTACATCTTGTTTGAGACCATTTAACCCTTGTCGTAGTGCTATGGACTTTTGGGAACTGTAGTTTTATGGACATTTAACACCTCTGCCAGAGAGTCTGGTTGCCACAATAAACTGCAAATCCCACGATTCACTAGCATGAGGCGGGGAGGTAAATGATCTCAAACTGAATTCTTTCTCCCGTTTTATTTTGCACTGCGCTTGTTTAGGTTGGATGGTCCTTTGCACCATTTTGTACTGTCTTTTTCATTATTGTTTTTGTCCTGTTGTTGTCTTTTTGTGGCTTCTTAAATGGGTTTTCTTTTTTTATAGTTTATCACTCTTGGAGCATTTCTTTTTTGAATTTTTCTACACTATTTTAAAATCTGTTGTTAACCCACTGAAAGATTCCCTGTGGTGGGGGGGAGGAGGTGACTGGTGGCTTCGGGCTCGGGCTTTGTGTGACAGTATTGTTTGTACAAGAAAAACAAGGGCAAACCAACAGTCCTTTAGGCCTTTGTAAGATGAGGGTTGCTTATTGAAACTTGTTTTCAGGATTCCTTTAAAACCACAACAAACCTTGCCCTGATTCATTTAGTGTGTAGTGTCTCCACTCTTTGTCTGCCCCCCCTGAGCCACTAGCTGCATATTTCACTGTGGTGGTCGCTGGCAAACTCTTGCATGACTCTGGGCACTGACATCCTTTCTGACTTGGAACAGCCAAAGGTTGGTTGACAAACCTGGGTGCTTAATATAGGTGCGTTTTCCAATGGCGTTGACTTACAGGCGTTTCCATTTTCCTGAGGGAGGGATCTCGAATGGATTCCCCAAAAAATAATCGGAGCCGCAACTGTACTTTTACTGTTTATTCATTTATTTGTTTGTGGCTCTGACGATTTTCTTTGTGTATGGGCAGCTATTCCTATTTTATTAAATTAAATTAAAATAACAACATCTGAAAAATCTTCCTGTGGCTGGCCTACGTCAAAAAGTAATAGCCTTGAAGTATTGTATTGCCATGATGGCGTAGCAGCAGACAAGATTGAATCCTCATTAAGAAGATTCTCCTGCATGTCAGCACAGTGACGCCTTGTATGGAGGAGATCTTGTAACACCTTTAGAGTCAAAAAAGAAGTTGCCGCATAAGCTTTCATGACTTGTGTCTTACAAAAGTTATGCTGCCAACTTTTTCTTTGTTAGGGCATGCTGCAGCCCCTCTATGGGTGGCCTGCAGCCGTTTCCCAGCTCCTGCTGGATCAGGGCTGCAGCAACCACATGTTTGCAGCCCAATCTCTGGCCTTTCTAGGGCACCCGAACGGAGCCGCAACAAGGTGCTCCTTTTTGCGCTTGGCATAAGGGCATGATAGCTGCGCAACGGCTTTATGGTGCTCCTCTTCAGAGCTGAATTGTGTGCACGCAGTGCCAAAGGAGCACCTTGATTGCCCGTCCATTTGGAGTGGTGTGCTGTGCGTGTCACGCCTCCATGGGGACAGAGTCGAGGCCATGCTGTATGAACCCAATTCCACCCCACCCACAGGCTGACCTTAATGGCCGGATGGCCAGCCTCTTAAGTCTCTCTAAAGGTGTTACAAGATCTCTATTATATACTGATTCTACAGATTAACATGGTTATTCTTGAATTCTACCACAATGAAGCTTTAGATAGATGTCACGAATGTCTAGGACTTTGCTAAGTCCAGCAAAGAAAAGCTAGAATTGGAATGGAAAACTTGGACAGAGCACAGACTGGGTTGGCAGTTCTCATAAAAGGGGGAGCTTGTTGCTTCTGCAGAGTTCTTAGGGCCTTCTTGAACAGTTATACATCAGGCACAGGTAACGTTTGTCCTAGGATGTGTGGGAAATGAACTTCCACTCACCCAGCCAGCATAGCCGATGGTGAGAGATTGAGATTATGATGATGAACTGGTCTGCTGTAACATCCATCATCAAAACCTGCCAAGTAGTTATCCCTTTTGGAAAGTCTTTTGTATTTGAAAAGGGATTTTCACAGCTGTTTGCTGCAAGTGAAATCTGATCAGGAATGGTTTCTAAAAGAGGCATATTTGCGTGCTCTGTGTTGTACCTATAGTATCAGGAGGATGAGGTCACCAGACATGTTAACCATTCCGCTGGCACTTGGGCTTGTGTTCTGAGATCCAGTTTTGGATGGGCTTCAGTCACATACTTAACTGATTCAAAATGGTGGGGGCGGAGAATTTTATCTGGCAGTACAGAGAAAAAATAGACTGTATATTCCCAAAACAGCTATATACTCATGTACAAGTCAGCCTCATGTCTCAGTCAGTGGCCAGTTTGAGGCCAAAATCATAGATTTGATGTGACCCACGTGGGATAAGTTTTGCACCCACGTGGATAAGTTGATGATAAAACAGGCATGTAACAAAGGACTCTAAAGGGTTTAAAACACCCCTCCCTCCTTCTCGGACCTTTCCCAACCAGCGAACAAGCTTACTATTGCTTGGAGGAGAAGTTTAACTTCAGATTGAGAAGAGAAGGAAATGGAGTTTAGTGGGCAGGAGATGATCCCGAGGGGAGGTGAAGGAGGATGAGAGAAGTTTTAGCATCGGGATATTGAGAAGTTTAATAACCTCTTTCACACCACTCCCTGCCTCAGCAGCTCCTTCAGAAAATCACTGCCAAAGGCCTGGATAGTGAGGCATTTGGCTGGTGCTTCTTTCAGGATCTTTCAAAAGCCGTGTATGTATTGACCATATAAGTCGACCCAGGATTTTTGGTTCAATATTTTTAGGCATAGATTTTTTTAACTTAGTTGAGTATATCTGGTACTTGCTGAGTTCTTTTATTTCCAACAGAGAGAGAGGGTGAAAGTGCAATCTCTGAGCAGTCGATCAGAGAGAGATGACACACTGGCATCTAGGCAGCTGTGCAAGGGAAGCAGCAAATTGCTGGTTAAATACATTTACTTATTGAACTTAGGTTTGCCGCCTCAAAAGAGGCGAGATCTGCTAATGTCTGTCAGCAGTATTGTGCCCTATCCATTAGACCTTTTATGAACTCAGTCTGGTCTTATTATAATAATTTCAGAGTATGACTCCCTTTTTCTGTCAGTTACTTTTCTACATCGAACAGCTGACAACAGCTGTACTATTATAGCCAGCTGTATTTCTGAATGTTGTGTATGTACTGTGTACCGTAGCTGTTGGAAGAAAACCGGCTGTCAGCTCTGTATTTCAGTGCATGCAAACCATAACACCTTTCTCTTGCTTTTTTTGATCTAGAAAAACAAGTAGTTTTGGAAGTATTAAATTTCCACAGATTAGGCCACTTGGATTTTGGTTCTGGGTCCCTTATTTTGGGGAGTATCATTTATTCAGTACACTTTAACAGTGAAAAGGACCTTGATGCTTATAGCAATAAAATCCTAATTCACTGTTTAACATTTCAAGTTAAAGGGGTCTCAACTGGAAAAGTCTGAACAAACGGGAGCCTTTAACAATCTAACTAACCGTCTATCTAAAAAGATTGTCTGTACAGCGCTGTCGTATCCAATCCCTTTACAGCGCTTTATAAATAAATGTTATAATAAGAATAATAATAGACCTATACTAGATGGGCTCGAAGGAATGCAGCCTCTCCATCCAAGAAGGAGGTACGCACGCAATCACTGCCACTGGGTCATCCCACCAGGTGGGAAGTGGAGAATGATGGAGGGGTGAGGCGAACTTCGCCCTCCAAGAAACATTGTACTGCTGCTGCCCTTATCCCATCCAGCAAATCAGCAATAGAGGGATTGACAAGCATGAGGAGCAAGGGGCCAATTTCAGCCCCCCCCCCCAGACGGAGGATGCACCCAGTCAGATGCCACTGCCTAATTCTACCATTCAGGCAGTGAGAAACAACAGAGGAGTCAGGGGCAACTTCACCCCCACCACCCCAGGAAGGAGGATGGCCCATGGTCACGCAACACCATTTCATCCTATCCAGATGGCCAGCAAGATGATGGAGGGGGACGATGGCAACTTCGCACACACCCCAAGAAGGAGTATGCATGCAGTTTTTAGTGCTGCTGCGGCCCACCTCATTTCATCCTGGTAGGAAGCCGAGGACAACGGAAAGAGTGAAGTGGCAAACTACAAAACACATACCCCAAAAGATAATGTCACACCGTCATGCCACAACTCATCCCATCCAGATGGGCAGCAAAAAAACAATGGAGGGGCGAGGGCCAACCTACTCCCAAGAAAGAGGATGCATACTGTCGCTGCCACTCTGCTTCATCTCATCCAGGTGGAAATGAGTAAGATGGAAGCGTGAGGGGTAACTTAACCCCCCTCCTCACCAAGAAAGAGGTTGAGAATGCCATCAGTGGAAACTAAAGAGAAAGGACATGAAGGACCGGGACAACACGAGAGTAGGACAAGAGCAAAATAGGTGGGAAAGACGAACAAGGGGTAGGCTGGATGCAAATGAACACGATGTAAGATGGGATAGCAAATACTGAGAGGAGGAATTGAGGCGGGGAAGGGACAACATCTCAGTCTGAAAGGATCAGAGGCGAAACAAGCCAGAAGGAAAAGTTATCCATGGCCAAAATAACTCTGGGCACCAACTGTAGTGGTGGAGGGTAACAGAAAAATCACAAAAGATTTGCACCGGACACCAAGCTAACACAGGTTAGCCCTGTGTGAAGGTCAGGCATAGGTAGCCCCCCTTAGGAAGCCTTTTCACTAGGAAAAAACCCATTGATTGAGAGTCCAATTCGAAACCTAGCACACAGAGGTGCTGCAAAGGGGGGAAAGATATCAGAGAGGGCAAAGGCAGGGAACTCTAAGATGGAAGGGCAAAACAGCAGTCATTCAGTCATGACAAAAAACCTTTCTGAATTGGAAACTATGCACGTCTATAGGAACATGGGAAATACCGGAAACAGGAGGTACCCCGGGTTTACCAAATTACTTCGGTTCCGCCGCCGCTTCGTAACCCGACAAAAGCATTGCAAGCGGACACATGCCATAGGCGCTACTGGGGAAAAAGCCGCGATTTCATGCGAAAAAGCGCCGAAAAGCACCAAAAATTTTTCGTTAACCCGGAACTAACCTTTGTAACCGTGCAAACCGGTTTTTGATATGGATTTTGGCGTACCCCGGACATTCCGTAAGGTCGGCGCCTCGTATCCCGGTGGTACCACTGAGGATAAAAAAAGAATAGAAATGCGAACACATAACAGAGCAATACGAGGGAAGCTAATGGAACTAAAATGGAAAAAATGGGCCACTTTGAATCAGAAAACTACATAGTGGTCTTTACCAGGAATGAACCACAGAAAAAAAAATGGGGTGGGTTCATATTAAGGAAAGATATAGCAAAAGCAGTGAAAGGATATATGCAAAAAGTCAGACTGAAATCAGGGCAATTATAAACACTCGCATAATACAAATATACTGCCAACCCAAGGCAGAAGAAGAAGAAACTGAGAGCTTCTAAACGCAGCTCAGGAAGAACTTGACAACAAAACAACACAGAACTTCACACTAATCATCGGAGACTTGAAATGCTCAAAGTAGGCGCAAAGGCTCAAAAACAACTCGTAGATTCAGGTGAGGCATACAAAAGTAGGTGAAAGACTGATAGAATTTTGTAAGCCAACAACTATTCATCCACCACATACTTGCGTCATAACAACTAGAGAGGAAGGACTATCCAAAGAGATATGTTTATCAGAGACAAAGAGTGTCTGTTTAAAGACCTTGGAGGTCTTTAAACAGAGGCTGGATGGCCATCTGTCAGGGATGCTTTGATTTGGATTTCCTGCATGGCAGGGGGTTGGACTGGATGGCCTTAGTGGTTTCTTCCAACTCTACGATTCTATGATTCTATAAGGATTCATAGCCCCATCTTGGGCCTGTGTAGTTCATGTTTATGCAGAAATTGCTTCCATACCTTTCAAATAATTGTTTAAGCAGGAGAACCAGTAGGCACAGATTATCTTGTCCATTTGTTTCCCGATAGAGTAATCTGATCTCCTCTCTAAAGGTTGTTTCAAAGCCCTGAAGTCTTTTGCTCTCTACAGGCTGGAAAGGAAAGGAAAAGCGGATGAAAGCAGTGAGGCTGGAATAAACTCCATTGCTCAAGCGTGGGATATCAGAGCCTGTGAAAGGTTGATTTTTTCTTCTTCTTTTTCCTATTAATTAACTAGTGACATTTACAACCCAGATCTGGTCACTAAGGGGTCTGTTCTAGTTTTAACCAATGAATCATCCTGAATACAGATTTTGTAGGGTAATTTAAGTTTCCTATAGGCTTCAGCCTTTTTAAGGAAACAAACATATTTAAATATCAAAATATGAAAGCCAAGCCTTTTAGAGTCCGGCTTTAAATTAGTAGCAGAAATTTGCCTTTGCCTAACTATGCTTCCCTAAGAACTAAGACTGAGGCCCTATACAGATCAGCACTTTGTACCAGCTGTGGACAGTTAGGGCCCAGTATCTGCATGCTGGATGCCCTAACCCCACCACCAGAGCACCATTTTGGCACACACCGGTCCACACAGCGCGTGCCATCATGACTCCCCTCCAGGGCTGCATCTGTCACAGCTATGGCACCCCTTGCAGGGCACAAAAGGACCCACTATTTGCAGCTCCTTTTTGTACTCTCCAGAGGCCGGATCAGGCTGCAGAGTAAAAGGGTGATCTGTACAGCTCCAGACTCCACAAAACAACAAATGCATACAGTGGGGCCCTCTGTATCTGCGGACTTGCCATCTGAAGATTTAAGCATCCTTGGATGGCAAGCCTGAATTGCACAGGAGGAGATGGAGGAGGACAAAGCAAGAGGTGAGAGGAGGAGGAGGAGGAAGAAACCGCAGATGAGGAGGAAGATGGAGGTGAGAGGAAGAGAAAAACGAAGAAGCCACGGAGGAGGTGAAAGAGGGGGAGGAGGAGGAGGAACAGGAGGAAGAAGGCAAAGGAGGCAGGAGAATGAAGAAGAAGTGGCAGAGGCTGTAGTGGAGGCAGAGGTTCCTTGCCACCAGCTGCTGCTACCTCAGGGGAAAGGAAGGAGAGGGGGGGGGGGGGGGGGAGGATGTATTAGGTGAAGTCCCATTGACTGTAATGGTGGCATAGTTGCATGGCTGTGCCACCATTGAGGACAATGAGATTTGAGCATCCACGGATTTTGGTATACGCAGCGAGATCCGGAACAGATCCCCCACAGATACCGAGGGCCCACTGTAGTTTACAGTTTAAAACAATGGCTTTAATCTATATTTACACATAAGGTGATATCTTAATCCAACTAGTAAATAGTTCAGGTAAAGAGAAATATTTATGTCACCATCTTTCCAAAGAAAATTGAGAGAGAAGGAAGATGGAAAACCAAACAGCTCAGGAGGAAATATTGAGAGAGAAAGTCTGTTAGTCCTAAAAGGGGTGTGACCTAAGTAAAATGGTTATTCTGAATGAGAGAGAGAGGGAGAGGAGTTTGCATACGGGAAATCCCTATCTTTCTAAGGAGGGGGAAGAGAATGCAAAAATCTTCCAACAGATTTCACTTAGATGAACTGTGGTCCCACCAAGCAGCAAGTTCCTCCAAACGCATTTCTGTAGTTGTGCTTGGCTTATAGTTTTAAAGACTTCAAGGAACTGCTGATTCTTCTTCTGCAGACTCTCCCACTTGCAAGTAGGGCTGAAGAATAGCTCCAGAAAATGGAGGATGAAGATGGATATATGAATATAGACATAGGAAGACGGGAAACGTATGCAAGACCACAACACAATATTGAGAACAAAGGTATTGATTTATTGTTCTTCCAGTTAGTTTGATTTTCTCTTTTTTTTAAAATAAATAAATAAATCAGAGCCTTGCACTAAATTAGAGGAAGTTTTTTTTAAAAAAAAAAATCAGGACTTAGACATGACTTAGAAGGAACTTGACATTGGAAAGAACCTTGTCCTTGAGTCATCATCTTTTTTTGTTTTTACAGTATTTGATGTGTGGGAGGGACTTTAAAGACTTGGTTTTCATTGTCTTGAACATCACCACGTCATTAAAAAAAGGTGTTTGTTTTAAAGTACAGTATTTTTCAAATTTTAATATCTGAATTTTCTCCTTCCCAGATTTGCCTCATTCTTAAACATCAACAGTGCATTAAAATGTGTTTTAAAGTACAGCATTTCTCAAATTTTAAAAATCTGAATTGTTGCATTCTGAATAAATATTTGATGTGAGATGTTGGCTGCATCCACACTGCAGAAATAATCTAGTTTGACACAGTTTTTAACTGCCATGGCTCAATACTATAAAATTCTGAGAATTGTAGTTTTGTGAGACGTTTATCCTTCCCTTGCAGAGAACTCTCATACCACAACAAACTATAAATCTCAGGATTCCATAGGATGGAGCCATGGCAAAGAAAGTGGTGTTGAACTGGATTATTTCTGCAGTGCAGATGTAGCCTTAGTCTGCAGAAAGGCAAGATTGGGAAATCATTAGAAGAAAACAAGATAAGGATGCCTGCTTTCACCAATATTATTTGCAATGGTGATAGAAATGCTGTCAAATGTTATAAGGAAGGATAAAAATCTGGAAGGAATAGGACTGGGGGGAAAACATAAAATTAGTTTATTTGCTGATGATACTTTATTAAGTATTAAAGATTTAAAAGAGAAAATGGGAAAAATAAAAGAACATCTGAACTTATTTGGCGAGATGACAGGACTTCAGATTAATTGGAATAAATCAGAAATGATGTTATTCAGCTATACAAAAGAAGAAGAATTAGAGTTTGTGAAACAAAAAGATTTAGAGATAAGAATAAAAAGTAATATCAAATATTTAGGAACAAATATTATGAAAGATCTATAGATTTAGAGATAAGAATAAAAAGTAATATCAAATATTTAGGAACAAATATTATGAAAGATCTATAGA
>NC_056523.1:18586658-18594646 GCF_019175285.1 Sceloporus undulatus | reverse complement strand
AGTGAAAAATTTGATTAGATTACAGAAAGAAATTGAAAACAAATTGGTAGAATATAAGGAAATCCAACTATCATGGTTTGGAAGAATAGCGCTAGTTAAAATGAAAATCTTACCAAAAAAATTTTTTTTAATTTAGAATGATACCATTAAAAATATCAGAAGCTGAATTAAATAAGTGGCAACAATTAGTAAATGAATATTATAATGGAGGAAAAAGAACTAGAGTAAAAAAGCAATTTTGGTATAGATCCCAGAGAAAGGGAGGGTTAAGCCTCCCTAATATAAAGGGATATCATGAGGCCAGTCAAGGAAGATATGTAATAGAAGGTATGTTAAGTATATCAGATATGGACTGGTTGGAAACAGGCAAAAAAGAAATACATATGAAAATAGGGAATATTTTCCTTAAAGAATTTAGTAGGAAAGAAATTGAAAACCCACTTATGAAAAATATACTAGAAATATGGAATTAATATTAAAAAAAGAATTGTTGAATGAAAATTCATTGATAGTACCAATAATAATGGTAAAGTCATTCCCCCCAAAATTAAGAAATTTATTAGATAAGGAATTAAAGAAAAGGAAGATACATAAAATAGAAAATTGGATAGAATTAAAAATAGGAAGAGGAAATATAAAAGAGAAACTTAGGGGAATAAAAATGTCTATGCAAATAGAACAATGGTTCAAAAATTGGAAGAAAAAGAATATAGAAAAGAAAAAATATACTCAATTTGAACAAATAATTCAGAAAGGAAAAGAACTAAAGGAAAATGAACGTATGAAAGGAATAACTAGCAAAATGTATAAAATATTAATGGAGAATAAAAGAAAATAAATAAATCAAAATATTTAGAAAGAGATATGGGAAGAAGAATTAGGATGTAAATTTTGTGAAAATGAATGGAATAAAATTTGAGAACAAAAACATTTGAAAAATCTATCGGTACGAATTAAGAAAAATTATTATAAGCTGATCTGGAAATGGTACTTAACACCGGTAAGATTACTTAATATAGATAAGAATAATTCAAAATATTGTTGGAGAGGTGGGATTATATATACATATGTGGTAGCAATGTAAATATGTTAAAAAAAATTGGGAAATATGTAGTATTGTTATCACTGTATAATGATGTAGAATGGAAAAAGAAGAAAGAAATCTTGTAACAAATTTGCTTACAGCAGCAAGATTAATTATAGCAAGAAGTTGGAAAACGAAACTAAATGTGGAACTGGAGGATTGGTTTAAAGAAGTCTGGCAAATAGCGATTAATGATAAATTAATATGTATATTGAATGTGAAGAAAGGATTATGGAAAAGAAATGATTTTGATGAAATATGGAAAAAAATATTGAAAAAGTATTAAGAAAAGAAGATGGAAAATTACCTTCCCGAGATGAATTAAAATTTTGGTTGGAGTATATGGATGGGAATGGCTCTGGGGAAGGGGTGCACTGAGGTGATTTTTAGTATAAAATAAGTAAAGTGTTAAAACATATATTTGTATAAAGAAAGTGTAACAATTTGTATTGTAAAATTTAAAAATATTAATAAAAAAAGAAGAAAACATTTTTAAAAACAAAAACTTGCAAATGTATACAGTAGGGTGATTCTAGTGTTCAGTTATGTTGGTCATACTGTTCAGTTTTTTTGTAGCTGATTTATCACAGGGAAGGGGTTTAACTTTTTGCTGTTGTGATTATAAGACACATACACACCTCAATTTGTTGTTTGCAATGAGTAAAACATTCCCATTGGTATCAGTAAGAGCTTTCCTTCATTGCAAATAGCAGTCATGGTAAGGTCTTGGTTCTTATCAGAATCAAAAGGTAAAGAGTTAAAGAAACTCCTCCTTATCACTCCATAGACTTAAGAAAGATCCCCCCTAGCTATTTGTTAAACAAAAATCTGATGAACACTGTCAGAAAAACAACACAAAGATCATATTTAGCCTTGCCCTCAGGCACCAAACTTTAAAATCAGAAGAAATGAGTAAGGTGATACTTGACCTCATTCTTGACTTTGAAAACTCAGGTAGAATAGGGGCTCTGGGAAATGCCTGGGCATGTCAACCACTGGCACTGTACCAGCCTACCTCTTTAGCACATCACAATATGTCTCGTATGCCAATTGGGCACACAAGTGTGGTAGAGTAGGATCTACTGTTATCTTCAATCACTGATCAGGGATAACAGTGCGGTTTCCCATGTATCGCTGCTCATGTTATGAAGCCTAGCAGCATGGGAGATATGTCCCTCACTCCCAAGATGGTGCTCTGCACAGCTGGACTAAGATCATATGCAGACTAGATTAAATTCCCTTCCCTTCATGTATAGAGAGCTTATTTAATTAACAAGAAAAGTTCAGAAGGCATTCTCAGGGTTGTTTGGGGTGTCCATCATTTTTTTTAATTTTTATTTTTATTAAACAAAATGTAAAACATACACCATAATGTTAACAAAAAACAAAAAAAAACATACACTAATAAAGAAGGAGGGAAAAGAACAAAAACAAGGACACAACTTTACATACTGCAAAACATTTGTTTGCTTATCTTACATTTTCCAATCATATATAAGAAATTTAATATCACCAGTCATTTGATTATCTTCTGATTTCAAATTTGTTCGTAAAGTATCCTTCTCTTGAAAACCTTGTGTGTCCATCAGTGTGAAAACTCTCAACAAGTTTTTAATGTGTGGCCACAATGTGGCTGGGGCAATACAGTATGCCTTTCACAAAGCACTGAAGCTTTCAGGCCTCTAACTGTTATGATGTACATTTAGTGGAAAGAGAGCTATGGCTGATATTCACCATGAATTTCAATCCCATAGATGTGTCCTCCAATCTTCTCTGGTGGAAAATTGGCTTTGGTGTTTCATTGGTCGGAATTGTCATGCTAACTATAGCCTTGATCCTTGTCATTTTTCTAGGTAAGTACATCTTATTCTGTTACTTTTGGTATCATCTATTACAGACTAGAAAACGTGGCACATCAACTTTAGGAACAAAGCCCTCCTTCAGTGGGTTAATAACCTGATCGTTATGTAACTTCTAACTCCTAAATCCATTATCATCAATCCACCCCTGAACACATCCGAAATTCCCTATCAGAAAGGTTTAAAGTGGACAAGAAATTATATGGAATAGGGGAAGGAAAACAAACCTAGAAATAATATTATTAGGAGAGGATAAAAAGAGAATCTCTAAGCTTTATGGAGAATTATTAAAAATAGAGATGGAGGCAGAATCTATGAAAGAGTGTGTGACCAAATAGGCCAGGGATTGTGATGAAAATATCTTATTTATTTATTCATTTATTTCATTTATATGCCACCTTTTCCCCCAGAGGGACCCAAGGCAGCTCACCAATAAAACATTTAAAATTTCAATAAAATTCAAAACAATTAAAACACCCAGTATAAAAGCACATAAAATATACAAAACATAAAAACAAATTAGAAATCCACCTGCTCTATACAAACTGGCTTGCTATACATTACACTGCTCCCTCGGGTTACGAAATTAATTCGTTCCGCGGCCGCTTTCGTAACCCGAAAAGCCTTCGTAAGCCGAATTGCCATAGGCGCTAATGGGGAAAAGCCGCGTTTCGTGCGAAAAAGCGCCGAAAAGCACCAAAAAAATTTTTCGTAACCCGAAACAACATTCGTAACCTGGAACAATTATTTCCAATGGGATTTTTTCGTATCCCGGAAATTTCGTAACCTGGGTATTTCGTATCCCGAGGTACCACTGTATATACAAAATGCCTGCCTGCATAAAAATGTATTACTTGCTGGTGAAAGACCAGGAGAGAGAGGGAAGGGCCTTTCAGAGGGTGGGAGCAGCCACCAAGAAGGCTCTCTCTCATGTCCCCACTAGGCAAGCCTGTGATCTTGGTGGGACAGAGAGAAAGCCTTCTCCTCCAGATTTTAGGGCTCTCAGAGCTTCGTATGGGGAGGTACAGTCTCTCAAATTGGCTGGACCCAAGCCAGGTCATCTTAATGGAGGAATGGGAAAAGAACTAGCAGAAAAGATTAAAATACATGGTCTGCATGAACAATGAAGAAGAGCTCTCCCTCAAGTGCATTTCATACCATCCGGCCTCAGAAGGAGAGAGTCAGGCCCAGTTCCATTGGGCCTAGACTAAGAAGAAGGCCTTATCTCCAGTCCATCTTCCATGGTCCAGGCCTCAGATGGAGAGAAGAACCACTGGTCTTGATCCCCTTCCCCATATGAATAAACTTGAGAGAACAATACTTCAAAATGCAATACAGATGGTATCTAACCCCAGACAGACTATCCCATATGTATAAAAACTCCAGTGATAGGTGTTGGAAGTACACAAAGGAGAAGGGCACCATGATATATATGTGGTGGTCTTGTCCAATAGAAAGAGAATATTGGGGATTAATTCGAAAAACAGTGTAAGAAATACTGCAAGTAAAGATCCTGAGGTCTTTCTGTTATGCACAATTAGTAAGGATAGACTGACTAGTAATGGGAAACTTTTATTTTATATGCTTCATGTAGCAAGAATACCAAGAAGGTGGAAGGAAGAGGGAACACCAAACTTAATGGACTGGATTTGGAAAATACATGATTTAATGGAAAATGATAAATAAACATATATGATTAAATCTGATGCATTAGGAAAATTTACAAATGATCAGCTATCCCTGATGGAATGTATGAAAAGTTCTGGTAGTCAAGGTCTGCTGCCCCAGCCCAGGATTTCCTCTGCCCCATCCCGGATTCGCCCCTTTTCACTCGCTGCCCCTCACTCCTGGAACCTTCTTCCCCCGCGAGCAAGAGCCATCACTTCTTTAACCAGCTTCAAAACGGAGTTGAAGACCATCCTGTTCAGAGAAGCCTTCCCAGGCATTGCATAATTGTCGCTTGCTATTTGATGTTCCTTTGTTGCCTGTTTTATTGAATCATTTCCTATATTGCTATGTATTTTATATGTATTATCCTACTAGAGAAGCCCCTTCCCCACCACCACTCGTCCTTTTAGATTGTAAGCCTGAGGGCAGGGAACTGTCCAATTAAAAAGATTGTATGTACAGAATAAATAAAGGTTAGTAATAATAATAATAATAATAATAATAATAATAATAATAATAATAAAGTCTTCAGGAGTCAAAAACCAAAATAAATGGAAAAGGATAGGAAACATATGAAAGACAAGCAAATGTACAAATTTTATACTCGAAATATAATGTATCTTGCTATGAGAAAGTTATACTATAAAACTGTAATGTAGAAATTATTATATGGATTAAACATTGGGTAGAGATATACAGAAAATATATGTATCTAACTATGGGAATAACTCGAATCCAAAATGGTCAGGGGTAAATGTGTTTTGAATATAAAGAATAGTAAAAACATTTTTTATAAGATCCAAACTCAAATTAAGAGAAAAATGTTATAGGACTGCAATAGTTGTGATTATAGATTTGGAAGTTTTTATTTTAAGTTGTCTATTGGTGTTGTTTTTTAAAGTTGTCTGTTGGAATTTTGCCATTGTGTGTTGATACCATATATGTGAGTGAATTCATTTGTATATGTATCTGATATTTGTTAATTGTCTCTTTGTTAGACCAGTAATTCTATGTTTCATTTAAATCAATAAAGTTTATTTTAAAAAGGAAATTACAGACCGCTTTACACGGTCTTGAGCATACATGCTTAAGCCTCGGGGAGTGCGCGGGGAGCATGGGGCGGAGCATCCCATTCAAATAAATTGGTGCGCATGCCCATGGCACCCCGCGCCACCGCGCACAAGTCCCATTATTTCTAATGGGGCTTGAGCATAGATGGAATTTGCCTCATGTGGTGGGGTCCAGAACGGATTCCCCACATAAGGCAAGGGCCGACTGTATCTTTGTTATCTCCCTCTTAAAAGAAGAACCCAGAACTTGAATGATGATTATATCTATCCTACATATCTATGGCTCTCAACAGACCAGCTATAAATGCTGGTGTGCGGGCAGAGTGGGGGCATGGTGACCGCACGCCATGTGCCCCGATCTACCTCCATGCCCCTTGTTTAAAAGCAAACAAAACAAAAACAAAACAGAACACCATCTCGCAGTCTCCTTCCATTGCATTATTTTACAAAAGTTAGCAAATATGTAGCTTTTGGGGATTTTTTCAGGGGTCTATCTATTTTTCCTTTAAAATGAATGGATCATTTCACCTCGTGAAATGGGGTTTCTTCACTTAGGTCCAAAGTGCACTGCAGAAATAATCCAGTCTGAGACCTCTTTAACTGCCCTGGCTCATTGCTAGGGAATTCTAGGAACTGCAGGTTTGTGAGACATTTAGTTTTCTCTGTCAGAGACCTCTGGTGCCATAATAAACTACAATTCCCAGGATTCTCTAGCACTGAGCCAGGGCAGTTAAAGAGGTCTCAAACTGGATTATTTCTGCAGTGTGTTTTGGTTTCTAGACACTTGAATTCTGGTTGTTGATCATAGCTCACACTGACACTGTAACCAGTAAGGATTTCATTGCATAACATATATTTTTATATCTATCAGGACCAAATTTGACATGTTCTTTTTTAAAACCATCCATTTAAAATGTATCCTCACAAATCAGGATGGCAGAAATGACAGCAAACAACAAAAAGAAAGGCAAAACCGAAGAAAGGACAGCAGACACTTTCCCCAATACTTCCAAATGTATGTATTAGTTTGAGAATATTGTTGACAAATCCAGCTACAGCTAAATCAACAAGTTGGATCTGAGAGACATCAAAAACTGTCTCTCCATTCCAACTTGTTGATTTAGCAAGGCAGAGTATCAAATCACGCATTGCCAGAGAGACTGATTTTGAGAGTGTTAAAAAAAATTGCAGATAAAAAACCCCTTGAAATGCTCATTTCATTACCTGATACGGCTTATTGTTGCTTTGTATAAGGTATAAAATACATTGTTATCTGGCCATAAAGCGTTTATGAAGGTATATCAGTGGTCATATTCTGAAGGTGTATCAGTGGTCATATTAGCCATCATGTTCAATTATGCTTTCATAATCATACATTAAAAGAAGTTTACTTTGTTCATATTTTTCTACAAAGAAGGAAAAATGCAACTTTAAAATTCATATTATACTATTAGATTTATTGGAAAGACAAGTGTAGGTGGTGGTGGAATTGTGCATGGATTTTAATTTTATACGTTCCGAGAGTCAGTTTGGACTGCTAAGCAAGTTACCAAATGCATAATATTCAAACAGAATTATCTTCCTGAGAAATTGAATTTTTACCCCCTTCCCAGGTGTGAAATGTGTGGGCCATAGTAGGTATTATTTTACTGAACTCAAGCAAGAAATAAAATTTGTACAGTACAGTAAATTTCAAGGAATTGTGCACTCCACCAGATAACATGTCTGTTGCTTCCTAATATTAGTCCTCTTGGTGCCATTGCAATTTTCTAACTTACAATCCCTTTCATTAAGGTTCTCAGGGCTCCTCTGGAACAACATTGATGCAACATCCAGTGATCTTCTCCACACATTTAAACAGCTCAGAAAAGAGCAGTACACTGGACCATTTCCATAAACTTCCCAAACTAAATTCATGCACGAAAGAGGGTCCCTCGTGTTTATGTAAGTACAGTTCTGGGCCTCTGTGCTTATCAACTGAGTGTGTTCCCACAAGAGTTTTTTAAAATCATATTTCTTCTTCACATAAAAACATTCACAGGCTCAAGACATGCTGACTAAACAGTTTCTACAACAGGTTCTCGGATCATTAACTATGATAATGAACAGGGATAGTGGGGAAAGAGGAAACATAGAGCCTCCCAGAAGCTGTTGGATTACAATTACAAGCATTCCTCAACATTGGGTATCTTAGCTAGGACTGCTGGGAGTTATAGTCCAATAACTTTGGGAGGGCCTCCCATAGCATACACTGCTCAGTAACAAATACTGGCAACAAAACATTGGGGAAGAGCTCCTTTAACCAAA
>NC_056523.1:18466849-18583658 GCF_019175285.1 Sceloporus undulatus | reverse complement strand
ATTATTATTATTATTATTATTATTATTATTATTATTATTATTATTCCAGACTGCAGCCCTGGAGTAATGTCCTGCTCCAATAGCATAGCATTTACATTTCTATACTACTTATCAGTGAACTCAGCACTGTCTAAGTGGTTTACAATCTGTAAACTGGGTATGCATTTTACCAAGCTATGAAAGGATGGAAGACTGAGTCAACCTAGGAACCCTGGGATTATACTCAGAAACTTGTGGCTACAGTTCCAGCATTTAACCACTGTGCCACCAGGGCTCCTCCATAGCACCTTTAGGTGATGTTGTCTTGTAGCAAAATTCCCAGTCTCTTTGGGCTCTGCAGTATAGGTTCACTTCCCTCAATCTTCCCTTCTTTCCCTTCTCAGTATTATAAAGGCTTGTATTGGAATATCATTGCCAACATTTGCACCTGCATTATTGCAGATCACCAATTCTGCCCTCGCTGGCATCGGACGGTGCTGCAGGTTGGATGGGTAGGGTACATCTTCTTGGTGATGACAGTGATAGCGATGGGTGTTTGGGGTGAGTATCTAAATGAGACATGTTTGCATGAGACTTCAGTATTAAAATAGAAACCACCATATATATATATATATATATATATATATATATATATATATATATTCTGCTTTTCTCAAAGAGCTAGTAACCAAGGCATGTCACAAGACTGAAACAAATAAAAACCAATAGTCATAAAAATAGGTAGAGAGAATACTGGCCAAGATCCTGCATTGGCAGACATAGCTAAGATGACCACAGAACTCACCATTGTAGCCACCTCTGCCGATGTCAGACTTCTTGAAAACATACCTCTTAAGCCAGGATAATATATCGCTTAAGCAAGGGATTCCAAGTCATTGTAGACCAGGGCACTGGAAAATGAGTTTCCTTCCCGTCCTCCCACTCTTCTTATCCATTGAAATACATGGTCATAAATACCTATTGTATCCAAACAACTAGACCGTGTGACCCAGGAAAGTTCCTAAAGCCCTTCGTCATTTAAAGACTCCCTCCCCTCAATCTCTAATCTACTATTCTTTTTTCTTCACTATCCTTATGCACGACATTGAGTTAAAAATCTAAACTCTTTCTTTTATTTAATTTTTTCATTAGCTAGTTAGGACGTAGGCACTCCATACATATGTAAATGTAAAAGCCATTAGTAAACTATTTATAAGGACCAGAACAGATAGGCATGATGGAGGGGCCCAAGTCCACTCCAGCCAGAAGTGGGTCCAAACCCCACCAGCTGCATGGACGGTGTGTTTCATCCCTAAATTTGTAACCTGGTTTCAGTTCAGGGAAGCAACATGAGATTGGAATGTGCTTTATTCTGTCACTCTGCTGAAGAAAAGTTGATTCCTAACAGTTTTAGCTTTCATATTTTTTCCCCTACAAGGGTTAACACCCTGGAAACTCTGATTCCAATATAAAAAAGAAAGAAAGGATGTGTTATAAGTCCATGTATTTATACACCCACAAATCCTGGATTTATGATGGGATCCACATGCCTAATTAATTCTAACTAATTCTGACTAATTGCTACATGAACATGGACTCTGTTTCTCTTGCAGTTGTGAATACAAAACATATTGCAACAACAGCAGCTACATTATATGCGAATGCACACCAAGACAGTGAAGGAAACAACACATTAGAGAATTTCAAGTTTATCCTGAAAGAAAAATTGTGTGAAGCTGCAACAACATTGAGAGGTAAATTCATTTTATGTTCTTTAGCCACCATACTGCAAGTTACAACTATGTCTTCTAATTACTGTTCTTTCAGTAATTATCATTAACAATAATTACTTCTTTCTAACATTTAGAGACATCCATTGGTTGTGAGAATTGTTTTCAATTATACTACTGCCGACTGCTCCTTCTTCAATATGACATCTCTTCAGATATGTCACTATACTTTCAGATCAGTTGCTAATGTAAAAAAATGGAATGGGGTTGAAATATAGTGAAAGGGGGGAAATGCAACAATTAAAATACTCAGTTTGCATAATTAGAATGCAATCTAGGAAGCATAATAAGTGATTTCCATAGTATGTCAATTACATGCACAGATTTGAAGAAATGGGTAATGGCAACCATATAGAAGATATACTGTTTGCTTCTCCTTCAGCTTAAATCAAAGTACTGGTTTTAACCTTTAATATTCTCCTATGTCGCTTGCTTCCTATTGAATTAATTTTCTAAACTGTGACACTCCTTTCAAACCCTTGCTAGTTTTTTTTTTAAAGGTCATACATTTTTGACTGATTGTATTGTTTGTGCTATTTTAGTCCAACATTGTGAATTCAATAGAAGGTTATCAAAGCATTTTTTTTAAAAAATAGCTCAGTGTTAGAATACATGTTTTCCAATTAGAAGTTCCCAGTTTTACAGTAACTTCCAAGACCACCTGTAATAGGCTTTTCAGAAACAGGATGAGTAAAGATCTAGAGACTCACTGACAATCAAAATAAACGATTATGCTGTTGAGGTGCTATGCCTGAACAACTTGCAAAAGGGCATAGCTGAACCCTGAACAGGAACACTCCACACTGCAACATTTTGCTGCAGCCACACAGGAAATATTGTTTTAAAATGACGATAAAATTTAGTTCCATGGAAACTAAAATAATAGTTTCCCTAATTGGGAAACCCCTATGCTGAAGAAATCTAAATTTCTTCAGAATTTTAAAACAATTATATTCTCAGTGGTAAAATGAAAGAGAATTAAGTCTGTTGTATCTTTTAAAAATATATATATTATTATGCTACTGAGATTTTTGTTATTTAACTGGCTCTAAGAGTAAGTAAACACTGTACAAGTAAAGTTTTCCTTATGTAGAATTCCAAAATCTGAAAAACCTCATAATCCAAAACACTTCCCACCGCAAATATTTTGTATAAGACAGACCCAACATGTAATGTCAACTGTCCTGAAATCTATGCTATTAATGGTTACAATATAAAATATTTCTTAACTTTTTAGACCCTACTTACTCTTTACCTTTTAGGGTGATATTAACTAGCCTAAATAATAAAATATAGAGACAGAGAAAGATATAATTTCAAATAAAAATTGATGTTTTTCTTCTTAGAAAACAGAAGTTGTGATCTGTGCCCTATGAAGTGGGTTCTACACAAGCACAAATGCTACTGGTTTTCTAACTCAATTCAATCTTGGGGGAAAAGCAAAGAAGACTGTATAGCTAAGAAGTCTCAACTAATTATGATCTATGATCAGGAAGAGATGGTAAAGAGTTCAAACAGTGTTTGTTGTTGTTTGCAATCAAATTGTTTTTGACTTATGTACTTCCAAGAACCTCAGTCACCCACAGTCCTGCTCAGGTCTTGCAAACTAAAGGCCATAGCATCCTTGATTGAATCAACCCATTTGGAGTGCAGCCTCCCTCTTTTACTTCTGTTTTCCCCTTTACCAAGCATTATTATCTTTTCCAGTGAATCACATTGTCACATAATATGTCCAACGTATAACAGCCTCAGTTTATTTGTCTTCACTACTAGTGAGACACAAGGCTTGATTTGCTCTAATTTATAGCCTTCTTATTCTTTCATCCTTACTTTCAAAATAGACCTAAAGATTATGGCTTGGACTACACTGTGAACCGTCTGTCTGTCTGTCTGTCTGTCTGTCTGTCTGTCTATCTATCTATCTATCTATCTATCTATCTATCTATCTATCTATCATCAGTTGCACACATTCTTTTTTTTAAAGTTCTTTTTTATTATTAAGAATGTGCAGTCTGAGCTCCATTATGATTTCATCCTCCTTATAAGCCTGTTGATCTGGTCTTCCCTGTTTCCTGCATCTCCACCTTCTACAACATTCTGAGATTAAATGTCTAAGGAAGGAACTGGCAAAAACACAGTGACTATAAATACACATAATCATTAAGAAAGGCCTGACCTTGTCTCACACTACCATGACCTGACAGGTAAATGGAGGCAGAAATTGACATTTGAAGAGTACAGCAAGACTTTTAGAAGAGTGTTGGCAGGTACACAATGTGCCCTATAGTATTAATGTAGAAGATTCTATCTGCATGCTTTTGGCACTCCCAAACCTATATTCTCCCAAATTTTTACTGAACAGCATTTCATCCTGCACAATGTAGCTTCTGGGGTAAATTATGAACAGATAATATACTGCAGGACAATTGTGTTTTTCTGATATATTACTGGCCAAAAGAACAACCAGAGTTATAGCTTGCAAGTCTACTGAGGACAGGCAAATATTTTAATTCAAATCATTTTTATTAAGAATTTTTAGCTACATTAAAATATTACTCATAATATACATACAAATTAAAAAGGGATAGAAAAAGATACAATAGAAACATAGAAATAGAATAGAATACAATGCAAGCAAAGAACAAAAAGGAAACATTAAGTTTCAACTTTCTTAGCAATGGTGGTTCATGATATAAAGTCTTACGTCACCTACTCAGTAATATCTCTTACTTCTACTTCTTATTTATTTCTACTAATTTTCAAATCCACTGTTAATCATTTATCCTTCTGCAAAACAAAAACAATTACAATTTCACAACCTTTCTAGAAAATCCCCAAAGGTTTTTCTCTTATTAAATCAGATAACTCATCTGTTTAACTAAATCAGACAATTTTATTAGCCAATCTTTTTGTGATAGAATAGTTGTGTTCTTCCACTTCTCTGCATACGTCAGTCTTGCTGCAGTAATCATATATTGTAACACTTCCTTACTTCTTCTCTAACTGATCATTTATCAGTCCCACTAAAAACAGTTGTGCTTTTAACTGAAGTTTAATTGACATTTAATTGAGGACAGGCAAATGCAAAGTGAATAAATGAAAATACATACTGCAGAACAGTATTGGATTATAATGATGGGATGCTCAGATAGCAATCCTTGTTATAAATAATAAATTGCATTTTACAGGAATTCATCCAGAACAATCAAGAAAAGAAAAAGACATGGCTTGGACTTAGTGTCACATCACCAGAGAAGAAATGGATGTGGGTAGATGGCTCTGTAGTCAACCAGACACTGTGAGTACTCAGATACCTATGGAGGAGAGGTTTTGCAAAGCACTAATTTTATAAACTCATAAACTACAGAATATAAAAACCATTCAAATTAACAAGCCTATAACATTCTTAGGTATACATAGAACCAGTCTATCTGATTACACATCCTTGTGTCCACCCTACCATATATCAAGATTTGTAATGCCTTAAAATAATATCTCATGGTGCTCTTATGATAGAAACAGGTTTCCTGAACACAAATAAGAACAGGGTACACATGTCCCTCAACATTTCCTGGGGTTAGGCACTCAGGACCCCAGTGAATGTGGAAAAACTGCAGATAACAAAAACACTGTTTTTACCTGAGAGAATACCTCTATGAGAATCTCAAGGTCCTCTGGTGCAACTCTGTGGTTAGGGTTGCCATAATTCTGGACCTCCAAACTGGGACAAATGTAGGACAAAAGTAGGACAAATTTTTCTAATGTAGGACACATTTTTTAAATGGAGGGACACACAAAAAAATGATGCTTTTTTAAAAATGTTAATATAATGCCTGTTTCTTAGGCATGATAAAATGGAGGACATTTTGGCATTGTTCCTAGACAGATGGCAGAAAGTGCTTCCCTTTCTGGCTAACCTCCCCCCCTTCCAAACAGCATATTTGGGCATTGAAGAGGAGGAAGAGTGGAAAAGGCAGAGGAGGAGGAAGAGGAGAAGAAGAAGAGGAGGGGAGAAGGGGAGGAAGAGGGAGGAGAAGAAGAGATGGAGAAGAAGAGGAGGAGGAAGAAGATGAAGAGAGGAGGAAAAGGAGGGAAGACGGAAGAGAAGAGGGGGGAGAAGAGGAGAGGAGGAGGAGGAGGGGAGGAGGAGGCGGAGGAGGAGAGGAGGAAGAAGAAGAGGAGGAAAAAGATGAAGAAGAAGGGAGGAAGAGAGGAGAAAGAAGAAGGCGGAGGAGAAAGAGGAAAGGCTCTTTCCCCTGCCTGGCTGCCTCCGTCGCCAACGAGGAAGCCAAGGCAAGGGAATGGGGCCTCGCTGAAGCCAACGCCCCAACCTCTGTGGCTGCCTCCATCGCCGTTTTGCCCCCACCCGGGATTCCCCCCCCCCGAACGGAGGAGCCAGGCAGAGGTTTGGGGCTTGGCTTCAGCCGTCCTCCCCAAGCCCCAGCCAAGCCTGGAGGACTCCCACGATCGCGGAGGAGCCCCAGGGCCATGGCTGGGGCTTGGAGGCAGCCTCCTCCAAGCCCCACCAAGCCTGGAGGACTCCGCATCGCGGAGGAGGCCCCAGGGCATGGCTAGGGCTGGAAGGCAGCGTCTCAAGCCCTCAGCCAAGCCTGGAGGACTCCGAATCGCGGAGGAGCCCCCAGGGCATGGCTGGGGCTTGGAAGGCAGCCGTCCTCAAGCCCCAGCCAAGCCTGCAGGACTCGCGGGGGGGGGGAGTCCCGGGGGCGGGGCCAAACCGGGGCGGGACCGTGGGACCCCCCCAAATCGGGAAAGTCCCGCCCCCAGGCGGGATATGGCAAGCCTATCTGTGGTCAACATCTGCCAGACACTGACCATAGAATTGTGCTGGAGGAGCTACAAATGCCTAGTTGAATGTTCTCTCTAGGAATCTTTGGGTCCTTCAGTGCAAGTTTTGGTTAAAATTGACCACAGAGTGTGCTGGGATCTAGATATTCCTAGAGAGAGCATATTAATAAAATTTCATGGTGCCATTGACCCCACACTGGATTTAAGTCCAAGAAAATATTATGGCTTGAAGGCACGTTACAGACCGCGAATTGCGGCGGTCTGCTGCCGTGCCGCTTGCAGCGTCGGGAGCTGCAGTTCTAAACCGCCTATGTTGTAACTACTACAGTACAGTCTTACCTATGAGATCCTGCTGGGGACAGTCCCATTATACAAAATGCTTTATTTAAAGATGCTCTTCTTGCTCAAGACCTCTCCTAGGCTGACAGTGGTTGTTTCATCTTGTCATAGGTTTCCAAATTATTTATGAGAAGGATGCCTGCGGCGCCTTAGGAATTAATGACATCTACTCTGACCTCTGCAGCACCAATCTTAGCTGGATTTGTCAGAAAAAACTCTGTACTTATTTGATTTTTTTAATTTATGCCTCTTGTATCAAAATGGTCACCATATGTTGTCCACTGACAGAAGCCACTCTCTGATCAATACTGCTTTTCTCTCATGGGTAAATAGAGTAATTTGTGTGGCTGCAAAATACATCTGTATTGCCAAGTATTCTATACAGCAAATGGAGTGAGAGTACTTTCCCCTCACGTCTATCCCTGTCTCTGGCTATTGGCCATTCCAGCATCTTGTGAATAGAATTTCATACTGGTGATAAAAGATAACAAGAAAAGATCATAAAGAACATTGACAGTGGGCTCTCTGGATCTGTTGGATTTGTTTCCAAACCCACTGTGGATACCTTTTTTTTTTTTTTTTGGATGTTCAGGTCCTATTAAATACCATGGCATAGTAAAATGATGTCCCTTATAGAAAACGGCAAAATCAGGTTTCACTTTTGGAAATCTATATGTATATTTTGAATATTACCAAGCCATGGATGCTTGTATCCATGGATAAAGAATTTATGGATAAATAAGGCTGACAGTAGTCATTCAGAACTTTTAAACTGGCCTTTATTATAGCAGCAGCTGTTTTATATATATATATATAATGATTTTAAGCTGTATTGTAATTTTAAAAAAATGTTTATCTTTGAGCCGCCTTGGGCCCTTCTGGGGAAAGGCAGCATACCCATGAAATAAATAAACAATTAAGAAATGCTTTGTGTATATAAAAAACAGCATAGTGGTCTTTTTGCACTGGCACCAAACCTCACCTGTGTCCTTCATGTTAGCGAATTGATAAATTACTTTTGCTTTTCAATACTCTTTTCCTATGAGAATATAAGACGCAATACAAAAGTTTTTAATGTATGTAATTTTCTTGGTTTTTTGATGTTTTAAAGTTTTATATATATGCTATAGCTATAGCTATAGATATATAGTAAAGTTGTTTAAAATGTTTTTTTGAGAGCTGCCTTGCGTCCCTTTCTGAGAGAAAGGCAACATCAAAATGAAAATAAATAATTAAAATGTGTATGCTTTATTTGTCCTTTTAAACTTTGAATGCTTTATCCATGTGTTTTAATTGATGTTGTTCATTGTTGACTTGTTGTTGTTCCCCTCATTGATCCAGGGCTGAGGCGGGTAAATAATAAAAATAATAACACAAACAAAAATCCATCAGTGATACCTTTAATGACAATAAATGCACAATAAACTTGTTGCAAGCTTCCGAAGCTCCATGGGCTTCTTCATCAGGCAAGATGTTACAAACCAAACAGGAGGGGAAAAAACAATTTGAGATGTTAGATGCTTCAAAAGCTTGCAACATGTTTATTGTGCATTTCGGTTGACTGATGAAGGTATCACTGATGGATTTTTGTATTTGTTAGATGGCCAACACAGCTACCCCTGAACAACAACAAATTATTATATAGTTATTATAGATTATATTATTATTAGGAAAAACTTGAAAGCACAAAGCGCACCGCACGCACATATGCTCACTCTCCAGTCATAGCCCAAGGTCCAATCCAGTTGTTGTTGTGTGCTTTCAAGGTACTTCTGACCTATGGCGACCCTAAGACAAACCTATGCTGGGATTTTCTTGGCAATGTTTGTTCAGAGGAAGTTTGCCCTGAGGCTGAGAGTATGTGACTTGCCCAAGGCCACCCATCGGGTTTCATGGCTGAGCTGGGAACCACACCCTGGTCTCCAGAGTCCTAGTCCAACACTCAGACCATTCCCCCAAGCTCTTCTACTCCTCACCAAACTACAAATCCCAAAAGGAGAGACAGCCAAGGCAGTTCAAGTGGTGGCCTAGCATTGAGCAGACTGAAAGAGGTCTGGTTTCACAGCCTCCAAACTACCAAGGGCTGCATCAGTGTGCATCCAACAGACAAAAAAGGTCCAAAACACACTGCAGAAAGAATCCAGTTTGAGAGTGACTGCTCTAACTGCCCTGGCTCAGTGCTAGGGAATTCTGGGAATCTATCGTTTTGTGAGACATTTAGCCTTCTCTGTCAGAGAGTTCTGGGGGCACAAGAAACTACAGTTCCCAGGATTCCATAGTCTTGAGCCATGGCAGTTAAAGCGGTGTCAAACCGGATTGTTTCTCCAGTGTGTATGCAGTGTGTACACGTTCTTTACTGCGATTCTGGGGGAGGGAAGAGGGCTCAGGCGCCGCCTTCTGGGAGGGGAGGATTGTCTGCCTTGTTTTGTTCAGGGAGTCCTTGCTTGACTTCGGAGGCAAGGTAAGGGGCCTTTCTGCGTGTCTTTGTTGCCACTTTTAAGGAAGGAGGAGGGTCTTTTCCCTTTGTGTGTTTCTGTGTTGCTTTTTTGGAGCGCCTTCCTTTGAGGAGGAAGAGGCAGGCAACTGAGGCAAAGCTCCCGGGAAGGCAAGCCTCTTGCTCCACTTCCCAAAATATCAGGGGCTTCACCCGCAGGAGCCTTGCTGGCCATTGAGCCCTTGGGCTGGGCTCCTGGGAGTTGGAGGCCGAAACATGTGGAGCAGAAATGGGCGGGAGGACCAGGCGCCCAGAGGAGGGAAGCCCTGAGGGACTGCAGAGCCAGCCTGGCCTCGTGCTTTGGGTGACTCTGGAGACCAGGGTCCCATTCCCAGCTTGACCATGGAAACCCATTGCCACAGCCTCTCAGCCTCAGAGGAAGGCAAGGGCAAACCTGCCTGAACAAATCTTGCCAAGAAAACCCCAGGAGAGGGTGGCCATAATTCAGAAATGACTTTAAGGCATAGAATCGTAGAGTTAGAAGAGACCCCAAGGGCCATCCAGTCCAGCCCCATTCTGCCATGCAGGAACTCTCAAGCAAAGCATCCCCAACAGATGGCCTCTTTGAATGTTGACCTTGTCCTCTGGGGGTGTTAGCTCCTCCTCCTTCTTTGCTGTCATCTGCAAACTTGATAAGCATGCCAACAACAACAACAGCGGTTCCCCCTTAGGGATGGAGCTAGGATTTTAGGAAGGGGGGGTCCAGACTAAGTGCCACCATTATAATGGGGCTTGGGTGTGGCGGTGCAGCAGCACACACTATTTTTCTAATGGAAGGGGGGAGGTCCAGACCCCAAGAACCACCCCCTTGGCTACGTCCCTGTCCCCCAAATCCTCTGCTGGTAAGGCGAGTGGCCATGCCCACTGGGAGATTCTGCAACTTGTTGTGGTCCAAAATTTTACATTTTTGAAGCTCTGCTTCTGCAGGGAGAGAGGTTGGCTTAGAGAAGGAGGAAAGACATACACATACACTGTTCCCACTACATAATAAATCAGTTTTCAAACCGCTTTGAACTGGCTTGCATGGCACTTGTGCCTAATTTCTGATGTAGTTTGCAGAAAAGATGCAGCGCTAAATCCATTTAAACCAGTTCTTTCAAATCCGTGGCATTCCCCACTTCTTTTGAAATAAATCAATTCAGAGCAAGTGTGAACACACTGTGTTCTGTTCCTGCGGCACAGTCATCCCTGTGAGGCGACTCCATGTTGAATTGATCCATTGCTGAATGTGTACACAAACGGGATTAAATTGAAATGGGTAGGTTCGATCACGGCTGAAATAGTGCAAACATCTATTCAGCACTAAATCGCTTCATTGCTTCAACTCAAAAAACAATTTATTTTGTAGTGGGAATGAGGCCTATGTTTGTTTTCCAAATGCATCTGAAGAAGTAAGCTTAGGTCTAGGAAAGCTCATGCCAGTGGCATCACTAGGGGGGTTGCCAACTGCACTGGGTGACACCCCAGAGAGGAGTGATACCTGGTGGGGTGGTACACCCACACAGCTCTTGGGCAAGCAGGAAAAGGAGGTTGCCCAGCAACCACAGCGGACCCTAAATGGGCTCTCTAGAGGCCACACTGCTGCCCCCTTAGAAGCTGCTGGGGACGGCAGTGCCTTCAGAGTCCAACACCCACAGCAGGCACCATGTGGTGCACCATGAAGGTCAGGGGAAGGAACCTTCAGAGTCCCACACATGCGAGTTGGGACTCTGAAGGTCAGGGAGGTAGCAGTCTGGCCAGGCAGGGGAGAACAAAGTTCACGAACACACACACACACCACAACGGGTGACACCAACCCTACTGATGCCACTGGCTCATGCTACCAACTTCCATCTTTCAGTTCTACCAAATGCATCTGAAATGCAGTTCTATTAAACGCATGCTACCAACTTTTCTCTGTCAGTTAGGGTCTGTACACACTGGCCTGAAAGACCAGCTGGGGGGGGGGCAGAGTTGGGGCGTTGCATCCACATGACGCAGGTCTCACCCCCAGGGCGCCATGACACTGCACACCACACACCTCCATAGAATGCAGCGCCAAAGGAGCGCCATATAGCCACGGCACCATGCCCTAGAAATGCGGGATCATGGCCAAAGCATGTGGTTGCCATGGCCTCGATCCAGCACGAAAAGAGGCGGTCTGTAGAGCCCCTCTGTTTCAAAGGTGCTGCAAGATCCCTCTGCAGGTTGATTTTCCCAGACTAAAATGACTAGCTCTTTGTATTGTTGCTAGTGCTGTTGATCTATTGCCGGCCCTGCACATGGTACTTTATAAGTTAAAAAACAACAAAACAGTTCCCTGCCTCCTCAGGATTACACAACACAAAAGGAGAAGGGGACAGAAGTTGTGGGAGGGGATCAAGGACCAAAACACACTGCAGAAATAATCCAGTTTGAGACTTCTTTAACTGCCCTGGCTGAATGCTAGGGAATTCTGGGAACTGTCATTTTATGAGACATTGAGCCTTCTTTGTCAGAGAGCTCTGGTGCCACAATAAACTACAGTTCCCAGGACTTAAGGGCCCTTAAAGCAGTCTCAAACGGGATTGTTTCTGCTGTGTGTTTTGGATGCACATCCAGCATACTTTTGGCATCCCTATGAATAAGAGAGCTCCAAGGTGTCCTATCATCAACAGTTCTGCTTATCAGGTTTTGCAGATTTAGCTATGGGGTGGGACTCATGTTGCTTTCCAAATGTTGTTTACGTGCAGCTCCCAGCAATCCAGGAATTGGATAATCACCAGGATAAAGCAGTGTGAGCATCATCAACATGTTAGGCTACTGTTTGATGCATGGTTGGGAGGAAAAGATTATTTTAAAACTAAAACAAACAACCAAAAAACCCCAGGTTTTTGTTTTTTTGTTTGTTTGTTTAAACCATTTTTGTATTCCCTCCATTAATGTTTTAATGAAAAATATTGAGTTATGTGTTTTACATTAACACTGTGTAACATTACAGTATTTTATGTATTAGAAAGCTTGATCAACCATTTTTAATACTTTCTCACATTAACAATCCAAAGTTATTAGGCTTTGACATGATTTACATCTCGCAATAAAACTTTGGGAATTATGTTGACAATTTGGTATCCTATATATAGGAATACAGGACTATACCAATGTAGGACTATATCTGAAAATTAAGTAGGAAAATGCAGTTCATAAAAACAGAAAGGCGTTGAAATGCTCAGACACCGCAGCATTAAACAAATCATAGTCAATCAACTACAAATTAAGAATCAGAGACTCTGTAACATGTTGACATATTTTCCTTCCTGCATATAAAGAAAGTAAAGGGAGTGCCGGGTGAATAAGTCAATTTAGAGCCCTTCCATTAGCATATACTGGGAACCATCTGTTTCAAATATGAAGGTGAAGCCACCTGTGACAGTGCTTCTGCAGATAAAGGGTGTGCAGAAGATAGATCTGAATGTATTGGTAGACTGCGTGATTTTCAGATGGGATTTGATATGTCTCTCTTTAACAGGAGCAGCAATAAAATGACTCTCCTCCTCATCCATTCTCCACATTAATACAGTGTGCCCTTTGTATATGTGGGGGATCCATTCCGGACCAACCCATGTAAGAGAAAAATCATGGGACTTGAAGTCTCATTGTTTTCTATGGCGGTGTGCTCCTGCGCGCCATGCTGTGTGAACATCAGGGATATGCATGTCATTGAAAGTGCTGGGGCTCACTGTTTGCATGACTTTGAATCCTTGTATAGCGAGCCCGCATATGGTGCGGGCACGCTGTACGTTGCTGAAATGAAGAAAGCCAAGTATAGAGGGGATTTTATAGTCCTGCCTTTTGGAACAGGGGCATCACAAGGGGAGTGGGATACAGGCTGCACAAGCTGACAGCCTAATGGTGTGGGGGCGGTGACACTGTTAGCATGATAGCATGACCCATCTTTAGGGTCTTTTAATCTACATTTTAAGCAGGCTTCATTTTATCACAGAACTGTTTGTTCGTACATTTATTAGTCATTGCTAAGCTGCTGATATTGCAAATACTGCTGTAAATTTTTACTCAGTTAGCTAACTAAAAGAGTAGTGATAGCTTTCAGGGCCCTGAGATTAGAACAAAACAAGAATGTTAGAACATGTTGTGACCAGTGTTGCCGATTTCCTGTTCTCCGAAGGTGACATGCAAGCACGGAGGAGGGAAGGGTATTGGCTGGGTATTCTGTTGAATCAGATTGCCGGAGTGGAAACTGGAGAGGGCTTGTGTACCTTTAATGGTTGTTTTATTTGTTATATCCAGCAACACCTGTTGAAATTCTATCTTCTGCACAATCATTAAAGATATAGGACCCCTCTCCACTTTTCAATCTAGCAGTTCTGCTTCTCCCCACCCCCCCAAGAAAAGGTTCTGGTAGTTGCTGAGAAAGGATTGAAAGGGGACAGGAGATTTTATCTTTTGTGTGTGTGGGTGAGGGTGGCTATGTTTAAATCTTGAACCCAGTTTATTAAGAATGCCAGATAAGTAATAAAAAAAATCTGTCTCATTATAGCACACATTGTGAGCCCACTTTCCATTCAGAATGCAGACATTGTGATCCCACCTCCACTTCCTGAAGCAGAAGCCACTGTCTTCAATCAACACTGCTTTTTTTCTTATGGGTAAATAAGTGTCTTTTGTGTGGCAGCAAAAGACATCAAGTTGCCAACGTTTAAACTTCACTCCTCCCTCTGCAAAAAGGCCTCTCTCATGACAGCAGATATCCAAGTGTAGGCAGGAAATAAATGGAGAGGAATTTTCATTTAACTCCCACAGAAAGAAACTGTGGCTTGGAAGGGTTGTTGAAGGCATCCCCTCTTTGCATTGTGCCTTAAAGTTTTAAAAATGACTCATACTTCATTCCCACTTACCTTCTGATCCAACTCCTGAACTGATTCCTGAAGCTGATTCAGCAACGAGTGTGGTTCCCGCTGTGTTTTTGCCGGAAAGGAGGACAGATGGCAGAGAAGGCTGGAGAGGAAAGGAGGCTGGGCAGCGGAGAAGGCCAGAGAGGCAAGGAGGCCGGGGGGGCAATAATAATAATAATAATAATAATAATAATAATAATAATAATTTATTCATATCCCGCCTCTTCTGTTTTGAGGATCGAGGCTGGAAACAGCAAAGTTTATAAAATATACAATGATAAAAACAACAAGACCTCAGCCCAACCCTCCCTCCCAAGTATAAAATTAAACAATAAAACAATAAAGCATGGTTAAAAATACATAACAATATGACAGTTACTAGACAAACCACAAATAAGAAAAATAAAAAAAGGAGGGGGATTCAGTTGGTTCTGGACATTATCAATTGGGAAAGGCCTGCTGGAAGAGAAAGGTTTTTGTCACCTTTTTAAAATTCTCGAGTGAGGATAAGTGGCGAATCTCTTCCGGCAGGTCATTCCAAGTTTTTGGAGTGGTGACAGAGAAGGACCTCCGGGAGATCACTGCCAGTCTGGTCTTTCTAGATTGTAAGAGGTTTTTCCCGGAGGATCAGAGTGTACGGGAAGGATCGTATGGGAGGAGGTGTTCCTTCAAGTAGACTAGACCCAGGCCATGTAGGGCTTTATAGGTGATAACCAACACCTTGTACTGTGCCCGGAAGCTAATAGGCAGCCAATGTAATGATTTTAAAATAGGTGTAATATGGTCGAACTTGCATTTTCCGGCGACCAGTCTGGCTGCCATGTTTTGTATCAGTTGGAACTTCCGGACGTGGCACAAAGGTTGCTCCATGTAGAGCACATTATAGAAATCAAGGCGAGAAGTTACTAGAGCATGTATGACCGTTTCTAGGTCCCGCTGCTCCAGGTAGCAGTGCAACTGGCGTATCGGCCAAAGCTGATAACAGGCACTCCTGGCTGTCACATCAATCTGAGAAGACAGCTGAAGCAACGAATCCAGGAGCACCCCCAAGCTGTGGACACAGTCTTTCAGGGGAAGTGTGACCCCATTTAGAATTGGCGAACTTATTTCCATACCTGGATTGGGGTTACCTATCACGAGTACCTCCATTTTATTTGGATTCAGCTTAAGTCTATTTTCCCTCATCCAATCCATTACTGACTTAAGGCAGTCATTCAGGAGGAGATGCCCTCCTAGGTCACTGAAACAGTTTGAGACATAGAGAAATAGATTTGGGTGTCATCAGCGTACTGATAACATCCCAACCCATGACTATGGATGATCTCACCCAGCGGCTTCATGTAAATGCATGGGGGGCAGAATTGCACCCTGAAGGACGCCAGATGTCAGCTCTCTCATAGAGGAGCAGCTGTCCCTCGGCATCACCATCTGGAATCTGCCCGAGAGGTAGGAACGTAGCCACTGCAGAGCAGAGCCAGAGATTCCCAACTCTTTCAGGCATTCCAGAAGGATTCCATGATCTATGGTATCGAAGGCCGCTGAGATGTCTAAGAGCACCAACAGGGCCACACTTCCCCTGTCGATGCACAGACGGAGATCATCGACCAAGGCGAACAGGAGGGGCATGGCAAAGAGGCCAGGGGTGAGGAGGGGCATGGCAAGGAGGTCAGGGGCAAGGAGACCGGGTGGCAGAGAGGCATGGCCGGGTGGGCGGAGCAGGCATGGCTGGGGCGGAAGGAAGCATGGCTGGGGCAGAAAGGTTGGGGAAGCTGGGCTGCCAAGGTGGATTCAGATCTGCCTGGTTCCCACTTAGGCCAAATACCTTTACAGTCCGTCCT
Organism: Sceloporus undulatus; assembly: GCF_019175285.1. Lineage (NCBI taxonomy): Eukaryota > Metazoa > Chordata > Lepidosauria > Squamata > Phrynosomatidae > Sceloporus > Sceloporus undulatus. The sequence goes on along the minus strand of NC_056523.1, from coordinate 18,567,541 downwards.
TGCCTTACGCGGGGGATCCGTTCCGGATCCCGCCACGTAAGGCAAATTCCGCCTATGCTCGAGCCCCATTGGAAACAATGGGGCTTGGGCGTGGCGGCGCAGGAGCGCGCGGGGTGCAACGGGCATGCGCGCCCATTCAATTTAATGGGATGCGCCGCTCCTTCCGCCCCACGTGCGCCCCGCGGCTTGAGCACATATGCTCAAGGCCGTGTATGGCGCGCCCGCGTATGGCGTGGGCGCGCTGTATTTCTAAATACAGTGGACTCTTGTTATACGCTGGTGTTTGGTTCCAAGATCTCCTGTGTATTAACAAAATCCGTGTATGCTCAAGTCCCATTAAATATAATGGCAGAGCAAAACGGTGTCCCTTACAAAAAATGGAAAATCAAGGTTTGATCATTGAAATTTATACTTTTTTGGAACATTTTCAAACCGTGTATGCTTGAATCCGTGTATAACAAATCCATGTATAAGAAGGGCTGACTGTAAGTCAATTCAGCCCAAAAGACCCTGATTTAACCAGCGTCTTTTTGATGCGAGCTAAATAGGTCAAAACCATGCCCCCCCCCTTTCTGAATTGCTTCAGCGATCATGTTGAATCACAATCCAGTTTAAACCTTAGTGGAAATGGGACCATTGCCTTATTGCATGAGAAACGAAAGCAGAAACAGAGCCAGAGAGTAGCAGCTTTCTCCATGCCTTACCACATAATATTGTAGTGCTTGAGTTCTCTTCCTGTAGGTGACAGTTGTAAAAGCATGTCTTTTGTTGAGCAGATTTTTCCAGTTAGACAAAAGATACACTTTTACAGCCATCTCCCTTGGGAAGAGAACTGAAGCACTATGACATCAGTGGTAAGGCATGGAAAAAGCCTCTACTATCTGGCCCCTCTTTGCGTTCTCGCAGGATAAGGCACTCAGGGAGCTTTTGCACTATACAGCTGTGAGTATTATAATTCCACTTCAAGTGCACCGGCTGAATCCTGTGGAATCCTTGTGGTCTGTTGAGGCACTTAGATCTCTCTGGGAGTGAATTCTAAATCCTCAAAGCTTCAAATCCCAGAATTCCATAGGATGCTTCCATAGTAGTTAAAGTGGAATCATAGTGCTATAATTATATAGTGTCAAGAGGCACTAGGTAAGGGATCCTTCTCGCTGCCCCACCATTCTCACAGATAGATTTGATGAGACTATACCGCTTCAGTGGCTGCCCCCAAGCTCTGGAACTCCCTTCCCAGAGAGGTTAGACAAGCACTCTCCTTGCTGTCTTTCCACAGGCAGGTGAAGACCTCTCTGCTTTGACAGTCCTTTGAGGACAGAGTTCCAAAACACACTGCAGAAATAATCTTTTTTGAGACCACTTTAACTGCCCTGGCTCAGTGCTATGGAATTCTGGGAACTGTAGTTTTATGAGACATTTAACCACTTCTGCCAGAGAGCTCTGGTGCCACAATAAACTGCAAATCCCAGGATTCACTAGCACTGAGGCAGGGGAGGTAAAATGATCTCAAACTGGATTCTTTCTGCAGTTTTATTTTGCACTGGATTGTTTAGGTGAGATGGGCCTTGCACAATGTACTGTAATTTTTAATTATTGTTTTTGTCCTGTTGTTGTATTTTGGTGGCTTAAATGGGTTTTCATTTTTTAATAGTTTAATCACTCTTGGAGCATTTCATTTTTTGAATTTCTAACTATTTTTAAAATCTGTTGTAACCCACTGGAAAGATCCAGTGGGGGGGGGGGGGAGGGGATGGGGGGGGCTTTAGTGAAAGTATTGTTGTACAAGAAAAACAAGGGCAACCAACAGCCTTTAGGACCATGGTAAGGATGAGGGTTGCATGAAACTTGTTTTCAGGATCCCTTAAAACCACAACAAAGCCTTGCTGATCATTTAGTGTGGTAGTGTCTCCCACTCTTTGTCTGCTCACATGAGCCATAGCTGCATATTTCACTGGTGGTGGCGCTGGCAAACTCTTGCATGACTTGGGCACTGGCCATCACTTCTATGACTTGGAACAGCAACAGAGGGTGACAAAACATGGGTGCTTGAATATAGGTGAGTTTTCCAATGGAGCTTGAATACAGGCGAGTTTCCATTTTCATGAGGAGAGGGGTTCGGAATGGATTCCCCACAAAAATAGAGGAGCAACTGTACTCTTACTGTTTACATTCATTTATTTGTATGTGGCTCTGAGATCTTTGGGTATAGGGCAAGATATCAATATTTTATTAAATAAAATAAAATAACAAATCTGAAAAATCTTCACTGTGGCCTGGCCTACGTCAAAGAAGTGAACTAGCCTTGAAGTATTGTATTGCATGATGGCGTAGCAGCAGACAAGATTGAATCACACCTCATTAAGACAGATTCCTGCATGTCAAGCACAGTGACGCTTAGTATGGAGAGAGATCTTGTAACACCTTTGAGAGTCAAGAAAGAAGTTGGCAGCATAAGCTTTCATAGACTTGTGTCTACAAAAGCTTATGCTGCCAACTTCTTTCTTTAGTTAGGGACTGTGCAGACCACCTCTAAGGGGTGGCCTGCAGCCGTTTCCAGCTCTGCTGGATCAGGGCTGCAGCAACCACATGTTGCAGCCCCAATCTGGCCTTTCTAGGGCACCAGAAAGGAGCCGCAAAAAGCGGCTCCTTTTTGCGCCTTGGAAAGGGCATGATAGCTGCAGCAACACGGCTTTATGGTGCTCCTTCAGAGCTGAATTGTGTGCACGCAGTGCCAAAGGAGCACCGTGATGCCACGCTCCATGTGGAGTGGTGTGCAGTGTCACGCTGCCATGGGGGGCAGAGTCGAGGCACATGCTGTATGAACGCCATGCCCCAATTCCACCACCAGGCTGACCTTAATGGCCGGTATGCACAGCCTCTTAAGTCTCAAAGGTGTTACAAGATCTCTATATATACTGTTTCTACAGATTAACATGGCTATATCTTGAATTCTACCACAATGAAGCTTAGATAGATGTCAAGAAGGTCTAGACTTTGCTAGTCTCAGCAAAGAAGAAGCTAGAATTGAATGGAAACTTGGACAGAACACAGACTGCGGAGTTCTCATAAAAGGGGGAGCTGTTGCTTCTGCAGAGTTCTAGGGCCTTCTGAAAAGTTATAAATCAGGCACAGGTAACGTTTGCTCCTCTAGATGTTGTGGGAATGCAACTTCCACTAACCCCAGCCAGCATAGCCGATGGTGAGAGATTATGATGATGAACTTGGTCTGCTGTAACATCCATCATTCAAAACCTGCCAAGTAGTTATCCCTTTTGGAAAGTCATTTGTATTTGAAAGGGATTTTAACAGCTGTTTGCTGTAAGTGAAATCTGATCAGGAATGGTTTATAAAAGAGGCATATGTGCATGCTCTGTGTTGTACTCTATAGTATCAGGAGCGATGAGGTCACCAGACATGTTACCATTTCAGCTGGCACTTGGGATTGTGTTCTGAGATCCAGTTTTGGATGGGCTTCAGTCACATACTTAACTGATTCCAAAATGGTGGGGGCGAGAATTTTATCTGGCAGTACAGAGAAAAAAATAGACTGTATATTCCAAAAAAGCATATATACTCATGTACAAGTCAGCCTCATGTCTAAGTCAGTGGCAGGTTTTGAGGCCAAAATCATAGATTTTGATGTGACCCACGTGGATAAGTTGATGATAAAATAGGCATGTAACAAAGGATCTAAAGGGTAAAACACCCCTCCCTCCTTCTCTGGACCTTTCCCAACCAGCGAACACTACTTCCCTATTGCTGGAGGAGAAGGTTTTAACTTCAGATTGAGAAGAGAAGGAAAATGGAGTTTAGTGGGCAGGAGAGATCCCGAGAGGGAGGTGGAGGAGGATGAGAGAAAGTTTTAGCATCGGATTGAGAAGGTTAATCACCTCTTTCACACACACTCCCTGCCTCAGCAGCTCATTCAGAAATCACTGCAAAGGCATGGATAGTGAGGCATGGGGCTGGTGCTTCTTTCAGGATCTTTCAAAGCAGTGTTACTGTATTGACCCATATATAAGTCGACCCAGGATTTTGGGTTCAATTTTTAGGCATAGATTTTTTTAACTAGTTGAGTATATATGGTACTTGCTGAGTTCTTTTATTTTCCAACAGAGAGAGAGGGGGAAAGTGCAATCTCTGAGCAGTTGAATCCAGAGAGAGATGACACAAGGCATCCTCAGGCAGCTGGTGCAAGGGAAGCAGCAAATGCTGGTAAATACATTTACTTATTGCACTTAGTTTGCCGTCCTCCAAAGAGGCCAGATATGCTTAATGTCTGCAGCAGTATTGTGCCATATGCCATTAGACCTTTTATTGAACTCAGTTATGGTCTTATTATAATAATTTCAGAGATATGACTACCTTTTCTGTCAGTACTTTTCTACATCGAACAGCTGACAACAGCTGTACCTATATAGCCAGCTGTATTTCTGAATGTTGTGTATGTACTGTAGCTGTTGGAAGAAAACAGGCTGGCAGCTCTGTATTTCAGTGCATGCAAACCATAACATCCCTTTTCTCTTGGCTTTTGAGTCTAGAAAAAACAAGTAGTGTTTGGAAAGTATTAAATTTCCACAGATTAGACCACTTCGGATTTTGGTTCTGGGTCCCTTATTTTGGGGAGTACTCATTATTCAGTACACTTAACAGAGACCTTGATGCTTATAGCAATAAAATCCTAATTCATTGTTTAACATTTCAAGTTAAAGGGGTCTCAACTGGAAAAGTTCTGAACAAACGGGAGACTTTACCAATCTAACTAACCGTCTAACTAAAAGATTGTATGTACAGCGCTGTGTAAATTTACAGCGCTTTATAAATAAAGGTTAATAATAATAATAATAAAGACTATACTAGATGGGCTCGAAGGAATGCAGCCTCTCCATCCAAGAAGGAGGATGCACGCAATCACTGCCACTGGGTCATCCCATCCAGGTGGGCAGTGAGAATGATGGAGGGGTGAGGAGCAACTTCAGCCCCTCCCAAGAAACATTGTCACTGCTGCTGCCTTATCCCATCCAGGCAATCAGCAATAGAGGAGTGACAGCATGAGGAGCAAGGGGCAATTTCAGCCCCCCCCCCCCAGAAGGAGGATGCACACAGTCACTGCCACTGCCTAATTCTACCCAGGCAGGCAGTGAGAACAACAGAGGAGTAAGGGGCAACTTCACCCACCACCACCCCAGAAGGAGGATGCCCATGGTCACTGCCAACACCATTTCATCCCATCCAGATGGCCAGCAAGGATGATGGAGGGGAAGAGGCAACTTAGCACACACCCCAAGAAGGAGTATGCATGCAGTTAGTGCTGCTGCTGCCACCTCATTTCATCCTGGTAGGCAGCGAGGACAACAGAAGAGTGAGTGGCAACTACAACACATACCCCAAAAGATAATGCACACAGTCACTGCCACAACCTCATCCCATCCAGATGGGCAGCAAAAACAATGGAGGGGTGAGGGCCAACTTAACCTCCCCAAGAAAGAGGATGCATACTGTCGCTGCCACTGCTGCTTCATCTCATCCAGGTGGGAAATGAGTATGATGGAAGAGTGAGGGGTAACTTAACCCCCCTCCTCACCAAGAAAGAGGTGAGAATGGCATCAGTGGAACTAAAAGAGAAAGGACATGAAGGAAGGGACAACACGAGAGTAGGACAAGAGAAAATAAGGTGGGAAAGAAGAACAAGAGGGTAGGCTGGATGCAATGAACACAGATGTAAGATGGGAAGCAAATAATGAGAGGAGGAATTGAGGTCGGGGAAGGGAAACATCTCAGTCTGAAAGGGTCAGAGGGGAAACAAGCCAGAAGGGAAAAAGTGATCCATGGCAAATAACTCCTGGGCACCAACTGTAGTGGTGGATGTCACAGAAAAATCACAAAGATTGCACAAAGACACCATAGCTAACACAGGTTAGCACTGTGTGAAAGGAGGCATAGGTAGACCACCTTAGGAAGCCTTTTCACTAGGAAAACCCATGATGAGAGATCCCAAATGAAATAAAGGTAGAACTAGCACACAGAGGTGCAAAGGGGGGGGAAAGCATATCAGAGAGGGAACAAGGCAGAGGAACTCTAAGATGGAAGGCAAAACAGCAGTCATTCAGTAATGCAAAGCCTTTCTGAATTGGAACTATGCACGTTATAGGAACATGGAAATCTGGAAATAGTAAAAAAAGAAAGAAATGGAACATATAAACAGAGCAATACTAGGGAAGAATGAACTAAAATGGACAAAAATGGGCCACTTTGAATCAGACAACTACATAGTGTTCTACCCAGGGAATGAAAACACATGAAAAAATGGGTTGGTTTTCATATTAAGGAAAGATATAGCAAAAGCAGTGAAAGGATAATGCAATGTCAGACTGAATCATGTCAATTATAAACACCAGCATAATACAAATATACGTGCCAACCACCAAGGCAGAAGAAGAAGAAACTGAGAGATTCTACAAAGCAGTTCAGGAAGAACTTGACAACAAACAACACAGAACTTCACACTAATCATAGGAGACTGAAATGCTAAAGTAGGCAGCAAAGGCTCAAAAACAAATAGTAGATTCAGTTTAGGCATACAAAAAGTAGGTGAAAGACTGATAGAATTTTGTAAAGCCAACAACCTATTCATCACAAATACTTGCTTCATACAACTAGAGAGGAGACTATACACATGGACATCGCCAGATGGTCAACTTAAGAATCAGATAGACTATATAAATGGAAGCAGAAGCTCCAAAACTAAACAAAAAAGAGGTTAAAGACCAGAGCCAAAAAGAGAGAAAGAGAAAGAAAAACCTATCCTAATATCCCTTATTGACCTACTTTCCCCACATTCCCTTTTAAAATTAGACTTCTTCAATATTCTAACCACCACTGTAACATGTATTCCAGTTACACGTCCCTGGATAATATTATCCTCATTTTTCTAAATTTATCTATACTGTAATACATATCACCTGTTCCTTTCTAGATATAAAAACTTTATTTTCTAGACATGAAATCCCATAATTACAACATTCCCTTTTAATTTCTGCATGTGAAGTGTGAAAGGCTTCCATTTTTTTTAAAAAAAATATTTTCTTAACTACCCTTTACATAATTTGTTAATTTATCCATCTTCACCAAATCTTTACCTTTAATAATTATTCAAATTTGATATTTTCCTATCCTTCCAATGTTTTGCATATATAGTTCTTGCACCAGTGATCATATAACTTATCAAATCTCTGTATTTTCTCTTTTTTCTGTCTTTTAAGTTTATTGTATTTAATAGGTATAGCTCTGGTTTTAACCCTAATTTAATTCCCAAAATTTTATACATCTAATTATTATTTTTGTCCAATATTGTTTTGCTTTTTTACATGTCCATCACATGTGATAAAAAGTCCCAATTTGCCTCTCACATTTCCTGCAACTATTTTTCATTCCTTTGTATTTCTGCCAGGTTATCTGGAGTCAAATTCCATTTAAATATAATTTTACAAAAATTATCTTTCAAATTTGCAGATGACACCAAATTAGGTGGAGTAGCTAAAACCCCAAAGGAGAGGATCAAAATTCAAAATAACCTTAATAGATTAGAAAGCTAGGCCAGAGTTAACAAAATGAATTTATGCACGGAAAAATGTAAGTTACTGCATTTAGGGCAGAAAAATGATAAAGGATGGCTGAACGAGACTACATGTGAAAGGAATCTTGGAGTCCAAGTAGACCACAAATTGAACATGAGTCAACAGTGCAACGCAGCAGCTAAAAAGGCCACCTTTGGAGGGCTTTAAACAGAGGCTGGATGGCTATCTGTTAGGGATGCTTTGATTTTGAGTTCCTGCTTTGCAGGGGGTTGGGTGGGATGGCCCTTGTGGTCTCTTCCAACACTAGGATGCTATGAGTCTATGAAATCATATGAAAAGCACATTTTTAACCCTTTAACCCAAATGTCCTCCCACTGGCTCATTTGTATATTGTGGCACAAATATTTTGCACATTTCACAACACACTCTTTTACCTGCTCTTTTTCAAGGCTAAATTTGCAGTTGTCTGGCTTTTAAGGTGGGTTTTAGGGGCATTTACAGTTATGGCAATGGTGCCATGATTACTGATGTGAAAACAATACAGTTAGAAGATTGTAAATCTAACTTATGACATTGTAACTGCCTAACAGGATGCCATATGTTATTTTCTTCAGACATTGTTCCCAAGAAGAGATAGTGTTTAATCTTCCACTTCAAAAGAAATTGATTGTGGAGATCACTTCTGCCCACAAAAGAGTAAGCAAATGTAGGGTGGAGGATGTCTTCTGCGAATCTCTAGAATCCCATGCTTTTTCATTGATTTTGATCTCTGTTTTAGGGACAGGTCTAAAAGGAGGAGGGACCCTTACCCAAAGTTGCACTACGGTGTTGTCTGAACTAGCCAGGATACTCCAGGGGCAGCCTGGAGTATCCTGCCCCTACAGCTGACCCAACCTCTCTCTGTTACCTTGGCCTCCATTCCCGCAATTTGGCTGATGTCTGAATGAGGTTCCTGCTAGGCCACCTGGCACATCTGCCATCACTGTGGGTTGCTCTCTTCTGAGGTCAGGATGAAATGTTCAGCAATGGTCACATGCTGGGCGCCTTGTTCTGAACTCAGAACAAGAAGCCTAACGGCAATAGCAGATACACTGGATGGTGCAGCAGGATATCCATGGAGATAGTTATCACAGCGTGGAAATTGAGGGTTCTGGGTTTTCCTGGAAGATCTGGAGCAACAGGTGATTTTTTAAAAAGCTTTGTAATCTTGTTTTGCCCTGGTTCTGATATGGGACATGCCAGATGCTGCCTGGACAACTCAACCAGAACCAGGTTTTGGACTGTATATGATCTGAAAAGGACAATGGCAGAACGGAGTGCAAGGGAATGGGCCTTTTGGCCCATGCAGACAAGGCCCAAATATGATTTTGAGCATTCCTTTAATGCACTACAATTGCTTCCTTTCTTTCTGCTTGAGGCAGATTGCTATCTATAGTCACACATACAAAGCACAACACTGTCTTGTGATCACTATGACAGAGCTTTCCACACTGGGGTATATCTCATGAAAATCAGCTGAAACTGATAACAGCCTAAAATAGTAGTATATATGCAATGTCTTGTCTTGAAGAACAAATTTTGATATTTTTGTAACAGTGATTGGTTCTTTCCTTGGCCATCATTACAATTTTGTCTTAATTTGTTTTTCAGCTTTCATCCCAAAGTGCATTACAGATAAAAAATACACCTTAACAGCTGTTGTCGTCTTTACAATTTTGATCATTACTATTATTTCATTGGCAGGTAAGTGAAGATGGACTTAGGTTTCAACTTTATTTCCAGTAATATGAATAAGAATAAGAATATGAATATGAATAAGAAGTTTAATAACAATACTTGCAGTAAATTTGAAAGATTACATCTAAAACTTAGAATGATTGGAAGGAAATATAGTGTTGGTGAAGGAACAGAAAATGTAAGTGGTCTGGAAAAATGAGAAGGAGATAGAATAATTGCACTAAACAAATATCAGGAGGGTTGAAATCCTATTGGTAAATAAGATTACCATTGTAAGCATTATGGTGATATTAACATCTCCCTAAATATAGTGCCGATTCCTGTGATTTATTATATTTCTGATTTTCATTCTGAGTACCTTCACATGGATACAGAGACATTCTTGGGAAAATAAGCACATAGTTTGAGTCTTTGCTCTAAGATTCCTGTCTACCCTCCATAGCAGTCATTTTGTGAGGGTGCCTTTGGTTGTGAGAAGTTTACTATATTTTGCTTTAAACTTCCTGGGATGGGAGGATGGGAAGTCAATTTAACTTACGTTAGTTTAGTTTAGTTTTAAATTGGAGGAAAATGAGGGAAAGGAATTATGTTTAGATTAGTTTAGGTAACTCATTTATTGTTTTATATATTGTTCTGTTTGCATGTATTGGTATTAATGTGATTTTGGGGTATTTTTATGCATTTAGTTTCTTTTTGCATTTTCTGTTTGAAATATAATTATTTTTTAAAGAAAACCTCAGCAATTTAGATTTTTTTTTTTTGCATCACAACAATCTGTGATAAAATATATTTTGCTCCATTTTTTCCTTGCTTACCAATTTAACAATTTTTTCCCTTTTTTAAATAGCAACATGAGTATCAGCTATTATTGTTAGTACTGTACCTTCAAGTTGTTTCCAACTTATGGCAACCGTAAGGTGAACCTATCACTTGGCAAGATTTGTTCATAGAGGGTTTGCCTTTGCCTTCCTCAGAGGCTGAGAGAATATGACTTGTCCAAAGTCATCCAGTGTACTTCCATGGCTGAGCAGAGATTTGAGCCCTGGTCTCCAGAGCCATAGGCCAGCAGTCAAACCACACCATGCTGACTCTTACCAGTTGTACGGATGCATATAAAATAATGTAGAGCAGATGTAGTCATAGTTACAGTCGACCCATGAAAACACAGCTAACATCCAGTTTATTTCCATGGGTCTATTTAAAATGTGACCTAATCTGGAGCATATCTACAGCAAAAATGTCATGCCCATCAGAATTTTTGTTTAACAAGGTTTGCTATCGTGGTTTTCTTAAAGAATTGTGGCAATTTTAATACTACACAATTAAAGTGCTATGATTCCAGTTTAATTGCCATGGCAACATTCCATAGAATCATGGGATTTGCAATTTAGAAAGAGGTATTTAAAGTTCTCAGCTTGAAGGACTCCATAGGATGCAACCATGGCAGCTGAAGTGGAATCATAGTGCTATAACTTTGTAGTGTAAAAGTTAACGATTGCTTAACGTGAGAAATGATATGATATGTGAGAAATCTTCTCTGCTGAACTATTGATCCCAGGATTTCCTGCCTACTTAACTCTCAGAGATGCAGTATAAATGTGAGCTCTTAAATTTTGTTGTATTGGCAGTTAAGAAACCACAACCATGTCCAGTTTGTCCTCCGCCTATTGATGCTGCCTGTCCAGATGGTTGGGTTGGGTACCAAGGAAAATGCTACTGCAGATCAGAATCTGAAAAGAACTGGAGCAGCAGTGAGAAGCATTGTTCATCACTTGATGCTTATTTAGCTGTGATTGATACCAAGCGGGATCTCGTAAGAAACAAGAATATGCTGTGACTGATGAGCTATTGTATTTATTGATCTGATTTGATTTATTCCTTTCAAGCAATCCAGTACATAATAGCAGTTCTGCTAAATTTGATTTCTGGGTTTATTAATGTGCTTGTTAGTATTGCAACGATACGTGTTACAGACCAATATCTGCAAGGGATATTGTCAGGATCTGAGTTCTTTACAGTTCCTGCCATGCTTGCTTGTCAGTCAGGCTTTGTCTTTGCCTGCTTTGTTTCATGTTACTGGATGCTGGGATATTGTGGAAAGTAATTGTACCAGTCTATTATACTTTGGTCAGACCTTCCCTGGAATGCTGTGTCCAGTTCTGGGCACCACAATTCAAGAAAAAATATTAACAAGCTGGTTCCAGAGGAAGGTGACCGAAATGGTGAAAGGTCTGGAAACCATGTCCTGTGAGGAGCGGCTTAGGTAGCTGGGTATACTTAGCCTGAGGAAGAAAATGTTAAGAGGTGACATGATGGTCATATTAAAATATTTGAAGAGATATTATATTAAAGATGGAGCACGCTGAACCCAGATTGGCCTGAGCGAGATAATTTGTTTCATCCCAGAAAGCCTGGAGTTGTGTTGCTGCCACTCGCTAGGACCTTACTTAGAAAGGAAAGTTGAGAGACTGGCTCATAGTTACCTAGGGAGGTGGAGTCCAAGGAAGGTTTTTTTGCACAAAGATCTTATAATTGCTTCTTTTACAACACAACTATCTTTTAAAGAAGCATTTACCACCGCCCAATTCATTACTCCTCCTCCGGCAGTTTTAATTAGCCAGGATGGATATGGACCTAACAGATAAGTGGTTGGCTTCACCTTTCTAAGCACTTCCATCAAAACTGGACAGTTACATGCCTTAGTTACCTCCCCTGCAGTGTGGAGTCCAAGACAGAGCAAATAAGAACAATTTTCTCTGCAAACTATTTAGTAAATATGTTACAGGACTTTTCTGTGCTGTGCTGTTCTGAGGAGGGCTCCTCCTCAACAGTCTGATCTAGGATGTAATAGCCCTTTAACTACCAGGAACAGCTTCACTTGACATGATTGAACTTATGATGAAAGAAATGATTCTTTGCTGCCCTCTCTGGTGCAAAGTAGGTTCTAAAATGTGTTTTGACCTGTACTTGGTTGGATTCATCCTAAGTCTTTCTCCACCATCTCTCTAGTTGTCTACCCAAGCACGCCATTGCACTGAGCTCCTCAGAAAACCACTTGCTCTGTACCCAAGTAAAGGACACTTGGGAGCAATTGGGTAAATTGCCCAGGTTATCTAGGTATTCCACAGAACAAACAAGGCATCAGCAGAATCACCAACTCTAACAGCTGAAAGATCCTCCACAGCACTCAAGAATCCTTTAGGATCTATTAGTCTCTAGCAGCAGACCATTGTAACGGACCCACCACTTCTGTAGGAGTTAGGAGTCCTAACAAATCTAACCCCTATCAGGAAGTGATCTGTCCATGACAGTGGGGTTCTTTCAGACCCCTCTGCTGATGAGTTATTGTTCTTTGGAGGTTTTTGAACAGAAGCTGGATGGCTATCTGTTGAGAGTGCTTTAATTGTGTGTTTCTGCATGGCAGAGTGGGGTTGGACTGGATGGCCTTTGAGGTCTCTTCCTGCTCTAAGCTTCTATAATTCTGCCTGCATGAGGGGAGGGAGCTAAACAGTCTCTGGAATTCAGGTGTCTCCATTTTCAGCTCCCTCCACAGCAACCAAACTTTCCCAATCTCTCTGGTAAGATGTCTGTCTTAACAATATTTACAGGGTAACTTTGGTCCAGTCTCTCTCTTTCTTTTTTCTCTCTCAGATTGACCTACTTCACAGGGTTGAAAGTTGTACATGGGCCATGTATGCTGCTTTGAGCTCATGTAGGGAAAGTGGGATATAAATGAAACTTGTAAATAAAGGTGAGATGCAGGATTTTGCCTACCTGAGCATGCTACAGCCCTCTAATTCACATAACAAGGAGATACAACAGAGCACATATACAAGATGAATACAAATAAAGAATATAATGATATAATTGTGACAAAATGTGTTAACATTTATGGCTGTATAAATGCAGCATTACCAGAGCAGTAATATTACTTTATGCCTTATGGTGTATATCCATGTACATTTCCATGAAAGAAGTAACATCAGTATGTGGTGTGTCTCCAGATCTTGTTGCACCACACCCTTCCTCTTATGCTGTATTACAGAATAAGCAGTCTGTCAATCAATTAGCATGTCAAAACATCCAGAAGCAGCAGAGATGAACAGCCGGTCTGTAGAATAATGGAGTAAATCATGAAAAAATCACAGACATTTCTTCCCAGCTAATATTGAACTGACTTCCTCTGCTCATAATGAAAGTATATATCACTTCTGTATAAACAGCCACATTGCATAATCATAAAAAGTCATGCTAATAACTATTACCATTACCAGAAAGACTTGCTTTAGAATTTTATGAATGGCTATCCTTATTGAGCCCAAGGCTAGAAACCTTGATTATTAATAAAGGCATGACTATAAATTATTCCTAATTGCTGGAATGCTGCCCACTTCAGCTGCAGACATTAATGAGGGAATATGGCTGCAGTTTATATACTTTGGAATGCAACTGTTCCTTACTAGTAAGTGGAATTGAATTATAATGGTAATATACAACCTGGAGTTTTCTGGCCAGTGTAGATGAGACCTCAGATGAAGGGAGATGTAGCTGCCATTATTAGCCAAGTTGTGGAAATTTGCCAATTTTGAATGCTCACGATGGGAATCATGCTATAGACAAGAAAAAGTTTTCATTCTCTATTGTTTAATCACATTATTGCCAACTCTACTGTAAAAAACACATTGTATAGCAAAACTTATTGTACTTTTAGTGGAGAGGTCAGTGATATATTTAATAAACAAACAGATCAGTAATGACTTGGTTTCCCTTCCACTAGGACTTTTTGGTGAACTTTACTCGTCCCCTTCATTACTGGATTGGCCTCTCAAAAGAAGCAGGACAGATGTGGAAGTGGCCTAATGGCACAGAGTTGAAAAATCAGTGAGTGATTTTTGTTCATCTTGACTCTATGTGCTCAGAAAAGTTTGTCTCTTATGAATTGGAACTATAAGGCTATTCCAAGATTTGTTTCCAGAGCTTAACTACACACAGTACGCCTCCATATAGATCTTTACAATCTAAAAGCCTGCAGAGGGAGCCAAAGATGCTATTTTGTTATCTGCTACCAAGGAGGTGCTCCATCCATTATCAGTGTTTTAAAACAGTACATGGAAGCACTACAGAGATTAGTGATAGACAGCAGCATTTGAAATTTGTATGCATTATTACTCTTTTTGTATGGGAATTTTCAGATATTAACTTTTTTAAAAACTTGAGAATTCAAGTACATTTATTTATTTAATAATTTTGCCTGATATAAGGACTCAAGGGGCCAATTTATGGTCTTGGGAACATATATCTATACAGGGCCATCAATTGATCAGAAACCCTTGTTAATGAAGCTTCAGCCCAGACAGTGGGACAGTCCAATTGTTGAGTCCCTTTCTTGGTATTCCCCAGTCTCTGCAGATGCTTTCATTGTGGGAATGTCAATGAAGTTGTTCAGCATTGACGAGGAATGTGGTATTGGGCAGGACATGGTAAGAAGTAGATCCTAGGACAGGGGTAGGCAAAGCATGGCCTACATACTACATGTGCCATCCATCCCACAGGGCGCTCTGGCATATATACATTATTATATTATATTATATATTATAGCATGCCTGCCACAACTGTGGGTTTGCCTTTGGCAGGTTTCAGCATCTGCAGATGGCAAGCCTCATTGACTTTAATGGCTGCTCGTACACATAGCCACAGCAGAGCAGCCAAGCACATGCCACCACTGAAAACATGGGAGTTGAGGTCCCATGGTTTTTGTCTTCGGCAGGGGGTTCAGTACTGAACCCCTGTGGATACGAAGGGCCCAATGTACTGTTGGCCCTCCTTATACACGGATTTTCTATACACAGATTCAAACATCTATGGCTTGAAAATATTTTTAAAAAATATAAATTTCAAGTATCATACACGGAATTTGTTATTCACAGGAGTTCCTGGAACCAAACCCCAGCGGATAACAAGAGTCCACTGTATATTATATTATATTAATTATATTATATTTTATGTGTGTGGATGGGGAGCATTTACACCATGTTCCCTGGGCCAGTTTAGGCCTAGGAAAGACCTTTTTTGAAACAGGAATTAACTTCTCCCCACTACCTGTTGTTGAAAATGACCTCTTCTGGGCCTAAAATGGCTGAGGTAGGATTAAATTTGGTGAAAATGCCCGTCATGCCCCTAGAGACCTTTGGAGCCAAAATTACTTTGGGGGAGTGTTGTGGAGTGTAACCCTCCAAATCTCCTTAGGGATAATGTAGCTCCATACTCTTTCACAGTTGCCCACCCCTGTCCTAGGGGATTTAGGAAAGCATTTAGCCAGGTGAGTATTTAGACTAGCCTCAGGGGAAGTGTAAATAAATTTCCTCTGATTGTTCCTATTGGCCATTTAGAGTTGGGAAAGGGTAGAAGAAAAACATAAAAGCACTTACAAAACAGAATACCCATGGAGTCTGCTTCTGCCCACTCTGCTGCATTGCTGGAAAGAGTCTGGAATAGTGTAAAAAAAGACCAGAGATGAATACTGGAGAGCTCAGTCCTTCCTTCCTTCCTTTCTTTCTTTCTTTCTTTCTTTCTTCCTTCCTTAGGATTGTGCAGTAACCCTACTAAATGGTGCCAGACAAATACTAAATACTTTCACATTGTGTCAAATCTTGAAACAAGGCCCAGACAGATGGGCCAAAAGGTGTGTAGCGGCGCTGATACTATGGTTCTTGAACATGCATTAACCTCACGCTCCCGAACCCTACAGTGTATTGGAAGTGGCCTAATGGCGGTATCCTGTCCACATGGGCACCACCATTTTGGTGTAAGGGATGTGCAGTGTCTGCATGTCGCTGTGCGTTCATTACATCACGTATGTGCCATTGGAGCACTTGTGACGTAACCTGGGCACTGCAAAAAGGACCTGGAAGAACTGGGTTCTTTATATTCTGGAGAGATGTCATGTGGTTTGGCAGCTGCGGCACCCTTCTGGAGTTAAAACAGGCACCTGCAGACTGCCGTTTCCAGGCGGTCTGTACTGCGCTTAAATATCATAGACAAGTGTCAGGTGTTTTGAGTCTAGGGGTACTCCATGCTTCTCAGAGAATTCTGTGAACAGCATTCCAGAGCAAACCCTTTGCATCTACAACTTAACACTCTTCCCTCCCCATATATACATACATTTTCAGCCTGTCACCTTCCAGGAAACCATAAAAAACAGTTTTCTGAAAAATTTAGAAGTATGGAGGGGGATGATAGAAAGGAGAGAGCTACCTATCACTTGCTTCCTTTCTGAAATTTTATATATGACAGGATTTATCCACTTCTGTGCATCTAGAGACATGAACACAATCTCTCTGTTGAATATTAATAGAAAAAAAGAAGATATACTGTATTCACTAAGCAAGAGAACCTATGGGACCCTAACACAAAGGTGTGTAACTGTGACAGAGTAGAGGAACCTTTGAGGGCTGCACCCTTTGCCACACAAATAACATTAAACTTTTGTGTCCATAAGTGTCTTCTGACAGAACACCTGTCCAGACTGAGAAATAAAAGAATAGGGGTATCTCTGGTTAATCACTTTGAACAAATAAACATGTAGCAACTGACATAAGTTTTTTGGTACTGGGGGTGATAAATAATAAAAATGTTTATAGAAGAAAGAAGCAGAGTGGATTTTGAAACTTAAAACTTTAGTGCCAGGGGTTTTGAATGAAAATTTGGAGATACAATGTCTTATATCAAAAACTGGATAAATGGCTAAAAATAATTTCAATATTGCATCAGCTAGATAGAACAGAGCTGCTAACTTTATGGACAGATTGCATCATGTATCTTCTCACTGGTTCTCTTTGATGATGCCCTAGTCCTTTACTTCTAATAGAGTGTCCACTTTGTTGAGAGTGCAGACTACAAGTCCTGAAATGTCTGGTAATTTGCATGTATATGATAATATGGATAATAGATGCTATTTTATCTTTATGGAATTATCTTTTAGAGATGCTTTATGTGTTGTCCCAATACCACAACTATAATAAATGTACTTTTATTCATTTTACAATAGCCCCTGAAGAAGGCCAATTTGTGGCAAGGCTGAAACGTGTTGGGCTTTTTAAGATAATAAAGTTTGTGGATCATCAACAGCATGTGGGACCTTGTTTCCTTTGACTCTTCAACTGTGAATATGGGTGTTCCAGTTTTTGGTTCTGTTCCTTTTGGAATGGCCCAAGAGAGGATGTGACTTCCTGTTCACTTCTTGTTTCAAAAAAGGCATCTCTTGGACCCAGGCTAGACTCAAAACATGGTGGAAATTCCATCTTCACCTTAAATATTGTTGTTGATTTTGGAATATTGTGAAGGATTTTTTTCCCACAAAAAAATATTTTGGACTCCCCCAGAGGGCTTCATGGGGGTCACATGCCATATTTTGCCTTGTTATCACCTACTTGAAATAACATGCATTGCAATGTTTATTCCAACTCTACAGAGATCACATATTTGCAGCTAATAATACACTGTAATTTTCTGACCCCTATTCCAGGTTTTCAGTACGAGGAGAAGGTGACTGTGCATACATAGATGACATCGGGCTCAGCAGTACCAGGTGCTATGTAGATAACCTCTTTCTCTGCAGCCAGGAAGATGCTTGCGTCAGGAGGAGAAAACAAAGCATGAGCAAAAGGGATAGTTTGTGATCTGTGTCCATGTGAAACGAGTAATGTCCAGCTCTTCAAAGATGCCAGTATCAATGGAGAAGCCTCTCTCTTTCCATTGAAGCCTACACCAGATGTTGGAACACTGTGGCCCCAGCATCCATCGTTTTTCTGAAGATGCTTTCTTTGAGGATGCCAGCCACAGCTGCTGGCAAAATGTCAGGAAAAAACACTTCTAAAACACAGCCTCATCACCCCAAAAACCAACAAAAAATATGTTGAAAACCAAGTTTTTCAAGTGTTGAGAAATTCTGAAAAGAAGAATCCTGAACTGGCAATAATATTTTGCAGTTTGGGACATGCTGCGTAAAATTTACATGTAGTTGATTTGCTCAAAAAACAGCATGTTCTGCACTGGAAGCACATTTTTCTGTGCAGAAAAATCAATCTGTGCAGAAAATGGTGGTTTTTCTTTACAAAATGACTATGTACAAATTTTGTGCAGAATAAATCCCGAATTGTGAATAGGCTTCAAAACTTTCAAAGACTTTCCTGCATCAGAAGCAAATCACTAAAATTACACATGCTTCTTTGAGGTGAAAATTAATGATGAGTAAGATCCCTAATTAAGAGACTGAGTTACAAATTGGGGAGTCCCTGAGTTTGAATCTCATGTATGGTACATGTTCACAGCCCGACTGTAAACCAATCTGATAATAATACTGACCAATTTTACAAGATTTTTGTGAAAATAATAATGCAAATAATAATAATTATTTAATACAAAACATTAAGTAGCAACTAAAGTCATCAATGGAAATGCAATTGAAAGGCAGTTCAGTGTAATGGTTAGAGTGTTGACTTGGGACTTTCAACACTTTTGACCAATCTGATATGCATCGGCTTGGGCTGCTATGACTTTCTGTGAAGCAGTTGTCACTTTTGATCTTCTGCCGCATACCAAGGTAGCAGGATAAGAATTGAGGGCCTGGATGCTGCTGCTTATTGCAGTGTCCAGTTTTGTTGTAATGTGCCTTCAAGTTGTTTCTGACTCCTGGCAATCCTCTGGTGAACCTATCATGGGGTTTCATAGCTAAGATTAGTTCAGAGGGGGGTTGTCATTGCCTTCCTCTGAGGCCAAGAGTGTGTGACTTGCCCAAAGTCACCCAGTGGGTTTCCATGGCCGTGTGGGAATTCAAACCCTGGTCCCCAGAGTCCTAGCGCAACACCCAAACTGCTACACTAGGTTCAAGGCTAGAAATGTTGAGGGAGGATGTCCAGACTTCACACTCATGATGCATCAAGCTGTTATTTCATAGGAAAAAAAGTGCAAAATAGTAGCCAAGGTGTACTTGGGCATGTCCCAGCTGCCCTTTATCACCTGGGGGAAAAGATAAGCTTCTATCCCCTCCCCCAGCTAAGGCTCCCCTAAAGGCCTCTGGGACCATTACAAAAACCTCTCAGAGGCCTTTAGGGGACCCTTAGCTGAGGGAGGGAGAAGAAGCTGATCCTTCTTCCCCAGATGATAAAGGGCAGCTGAAACATGTCCATGTACACCCTGGCTGATGTTTTACACTTGAGGAAAAAGCAGGGACAAGGAAGCAGTCTTGCCCCCACCCCAGATAAAGGCATAAGTACGCATGAGACGTCATAGTGCTCCAGTCGTATGCTTATTGGGTCTTTTTTGAGACAGATTGGAATATTCTTGGGACAAGAATTTGTTCTCTGGTAATCTGTAAAGCACCATGCACACTAATAATGGCACAATATAGAATATTGTTATTCCTGCTATGATCTTCTATGTAATTTTTTTATTATAAAGGTTTGTCAGTTTCTAATTATTTAATTATTTTTTTACTCACTGTGGGTTGAATATACTTTGTGTTGTTGTTGTTAATGTTATTCATAATTCCTATGCCCTAGGGTGGTCTGTATCATAATAGTTCTAAGTAAATGGGTGTCAGGACATTACCGCGTGTGGCTTTTAAACTGCAGGTACATTGGGAATCAGCTTTGGCAATACCAATCGCATGATGATGACACAACCCATATCTGCTCTGAGCTCAACATGTCCTTTTCCATTTGCAGGGGAAACCCATGAATGACCAAGGGAATAACTTTCCCCTGCTATTTATGTTCTTTTTTTTTTAATGAAGCAGCAAAGCTGTGGGGAAAAAAACACCCACTCAAAAAAAATCCCTAAGGACATGCTGGGAAGGGAAAGGCTGGGAGGAGAAGTTAAGGGATTATGGGAGAGCTCAAGATCTATCTATCTAATATATCTATTGTTGTTGCTGCTGCTGTTCCCATGGCCTATGTCCCATGTCATATATGTTTTTTGGTGAATGTTTCTCTTAATTATTTAATGATTTTATCATTCAGCATAGCCTGAAAATACCTTGAACCTACAGAAGACTACCATTTTGAAACCTTCTGGCTGAGAGTTAATTCATCTGACTGACCGCGGTGGCATAGTTATTCCAAACAGACTCTACACACGCTTCTAATTTATACTTTAAATAAAGAGCAAAATTCTGCCAGGTGCAATTTTTCCAATCTTCACAGAAATATAATGACTAGAAAATTTAATAAGCATTTTCATTTCATCGTTATTTTTTTACATAGTATTTCTAAGGTACAGAAACTATTTTAGGATCTGAATTAAGTAACTGATGCTTTACTTTCTGAAATAATTTTTTTCTGGGTCAAATTCAGGATTCTACAGCATGAAGTTTTATTCAGTGCTTGCTTGACAAATTTTCTGTGTGATTTAAGCTTGCTCTTTGGACCAATTTGACCTGGAGTTATAGTTTTGGATTGGGAGAGTTGGTTCTCTGGCCCAGGGTCAGTTGTTGAACTTGAAGTAGAAGTCAAAAGGAACATAATGACTTATAATGTTCATAAAGGCCACCCACATTAGTGCCTATTGGTGACAAGGTGCAGTGTAAATTCATTTTCAAATGGAGAACCAAGGTTCGCTGCCTCTTATTACCTTTCTTGTTACATTAAGATGAGGTCATTGGGATTAAGCTGGTGAGTTTAATTATATACAACTATCTACAACCATGTCAGTTTTATTTTTAAAACCCTGGGTAGTGTGCTATTTATTTAACCCAACTGTATGGAATTTTACAGTTAAAGTTGTTCTGTTGTGTGTGTGTGTGTGTGTGTGTTTGTGACACTCTATCATAAACCAAAGAGGATTATCTGTTTTACACTTATAGCAAAAACAATACTGAATAATAAATATTAATCAGAATTACCCATCTACCACTTCACTGTGTGTGTCTCTTTTTCCTCCTTTCATTCATTTTTAGGGGGTAAACACCATGTATAAATCACTTCTCTTAGCTCTAAAGAGGTTGGTGGCATTAAAAAAATCACTTGATCATCACAGGATTCTAGCGTCTAATTCCCATCTCATTGTGCTGTATGTATAGGACAGGCCTTTTAGGTCAAGAGAAGCCAAAATATGATCTGTGAGCTATATCTGTGTGGAGACCCAATATTGTTTCTGAGCAATCATGGGACAATTTTGGCAGGTCCCCAAGATGTTTTAGGCCCAGGATGGGGCTTTGTTAAACAAGGAAGTAAAAAACCAAGGACCTAAAACAGCTCAAGGTCATCATCATCATCATCATCTCACTTTCTCTCAAAATTGGGACTCAAAGCAAGTTAAAATGTCAAAAAACAATACAATTAAAATATACAAAAGTGAACATTCAAATATGAATCTCATATGAATAAAGGTGGAGATTTCCTCTCATGGCAGTTCAGCATGTCACCATCGTGATGAATGCATCAGATCTGTACAGATCACAGAACCACGTGCAAACTTTTGTATGCGTTTTATTTTTGCTATTTCCCCCCTTTATCTCAGCAAATAGATTTGCAACCTTTTCTTAGGTGAGCCTAAGTTCTTGCTCCAAGCATACATACAGTTAGCCTTCACTTCACACCCTGGGATCCAAAGAAGTGATCTGTGCATGTGGCCATGAAGCTATCCTTGTTTCTCTCTTCTTCAGAGATTTACACTCTGCCCATGTACACATATCACTTCTGTAGATCTTGCTCTCACCACTCTAGCTGCAGTCTATAGCTATAAATATAAAAATCTCTCTCATGTATGCTACACACATCCTTATCCAACAGGAAAACCATTATGAAGATGAGATCATTTGTAGAACAATTAAAGCACCTGCCTCTGTAAGGATTCTCTTACCACTTGTTAATTCTGAGGTCTACTTTTTAGATGGCCAGCAGGTTTTCATGACTTATTTGTTCCATTTCAGCTTCAGACCCATGTTTGTGTGTTTTATGGTAAAGGTGTTTACCACAGCTCTTTCCTATTCAGATATTGTTCTTTGTGAACTAAACTTGTGCCTTTTGATTTACTATTTAATTATTTCTAAAAAAACAAACACTTTTTTAGACAAATTAGCAAAAAATTCCCCCAAAAGGATTCAGAAAAAGAAAAAACATCAATCCAACCAACCAATGTTAAAATGTCCATATTTTACTCTCTGTAGTAAAACTACCATATTCAGATTCTTATTAGGATGTAGCTTGAATATTTACACAATTGCTAAATGTTTTTTCTCCTTTTTCTTTAAAAAAAAACACCTTGATTAACCAATTTACTAACAAAAAGAAAAAAAATCCAAATAAAATTACATAGTAAAAAGAGATAAAAACAAATCCAAGAAGTGAAAGAGAAATACACACACACACATAAAATTGTTGAAATTGTTTCAGTGGTATAGACAGTGTGATGCTATTTTAAACACATTTCCCATATTTTGTTTTGTTTTTTGCCACATGTGCTTTCACTTGTATTTCTCTTCATTGCATAAGCTGCCTTGAGTACTGGGTTTGGGGAAAAGGTAGTATATAAATTAGATCAAATAAGTTTATCCTATATTACAGGGCTGAATGCCTCCTGGAGATGTCACAGCCAGTGATCTGGAGGGGTTTTTTTTGGGGGGGGGGGGACTAGATTGCTGGCTGTGATGTCTCCAGGAGGAAAATTAACTTTCTAATCCCATCTTCCATATCAGGGCCTAAACAACCTAAGGCTACAGATCCCATCAGACCTTGGATGCTAAGCAGGGTCAGCTCTGGTTAGTATTTGGATAGGAGACTATCAATGAATACAAGGCTCTATAGGCTGTATTTCAGAGAAAGGAAACCACCTCTGAGTTTTCCCTGCCTAAGAAAACCCTATAAAATTAACGGGGTTGCCATAAATACACTGAAAGCATGTAGACACACACACTCCATATCATCACTATGGTGCATGTGAGTCAGACTTGCATGGATCATAGAGTCACTGCTGAGTTTTGGATATTTTAATTTTGCCCTTGTTACCTGGCAAAACTCATGTCAGAGGTTTGCAACGTGTCCAGCAGTTCAACCCTACAAAGAATAAGGTGAGCCTAAGACACTTGCTAGAGTTATGAATGCAGTTGCTGTGAAATTCACACCCCAAGCTTCAAAGAAGTGATCTGCACACGCAGCTATGAAGCTATGCTTACTTTTTCTTCTGCAGAAATCTACACTGTTCCTACGTATGCATATCACTCCTGTTGATCATTTCTGTAGAATGTCCCCATCATTCAAGCAGTAGTCTATAGCTATAAATATAACCATCACCCTCACACCATGCACCCACATCCTTTTCCAGGAAGACCATTGTGCAGAAGAGGTCATTTCCAGAGCAACTAAAAAGCCCACTTGTCCCTCTGTCTTTTCTTACCACTTGTTAAAAATTGGGCCTTTTTTCTCAAAAGTTGAGGAGTAGGAAACACCATAAATGAGGAGAAAAAGAGAGAGATGCTCCAGTGCTGTTGAACAAACACTGGTATGCTGTGCTGATATAAAAAGGCTTCATCTTGCTCGATGCAATTTAGGGGGATCTTTTTTCAAGAGCTGGTTATTCTATTCCTCCCTTTTTTTGGAAAGAGAACACAGAAACTCTATCCACACAAAGAGAGGAATGTCAAAACCAGCTCTTGAAAAAGGGTCCCAGCTCTTAAGCTATCTCTCTTTTTCTACTAACTATTTTCTTGAAGCCCAGCAGATTTTTATGACTCATTTGTTCCATTTCACTTTAGATCCCAAGTTTGCATGTTTTATGGTCAAAGTGTTTACCACAGTTGTTTCCTCTTCACATGAAGTTCTTGGTGATCTAAGCACCTCTTATTTTAATATTTAATTTGTAAAAAAACACTTTTTAAAGCAAATAAGCAAAACATGAGGGGGAAAAATCCATCCCAACAACCCAATCCAACCAAATTATGTTAAAATATCCATATTCATTCTTTTCTGAAAGGGAATCCAAGCCATTTGCGAGGAATTTTTCCTGTCCTATCACAGAATCATTTTATCAGTTCAACATTTTTTTCTCCTGTTTTTGTTCAGCTCATTACCATTTTCATTCAATCTAGTTATTAAAATGCATTTGTTTTTCATCAGTATCCCACTTTTCTCCCAATAAGGGACTCAAAGCAGCTGGTTGATACCCTTATCCTGATTCACAAGGTCTCTGGACAGTGCACATATAAAATCAATTTCACAACAATTAGAATAACTTGACATTTTAAAGCTGGAATAAATAATTAAGAGATTGAAAACATACTAAACAATTTAATAATTAAAAACAAGTTCAGACACTTTTTAAAGCATGTACAAATCTAGACAAAATTTTTATAATCCAAAGGCTTTAATGAAAAGCCATGTTTCAATGGTGCCAAAATGAAGCTAGAGTCAGGCCTATCGGGTATCTAAGGGGAGTACCAAAGTTTTCATTGTTGGTGTCATGTCAACTCACCTTATGGTGACCCTATCATATGTTTTCTTGTAAGATTTAGTCTGGGAGCTTTGCCATTGCCTACTTCTTGACTGAGAGATCATGACTTGCCCAAGGTCACCAAGTGGGTTTCCATGGCAGAGTAGGGATTCAAATCTTGGTCTTCCAGAAGCCTAGCTCAATATTCAAAACCATGCCATTTCATCACAAGTCTTCACAGTTGTTAATTATATTTACACATGGCAGAGCTTTCACTTGCCAGAGCCTTAAAGAGTAATAAGATAACAGTTGTAGCCATAAGATAAATAGACAGCATTGAAGTTGTTGTATTATGACTTGTTATTTGCAAATAGCTGCTTCACAGCCTAACTGTTTGCAAGCCGTTTTGAGATGCTCTCTAATGTATCTTCTGAAGTAGATTACAAAGCTAAAAAACATCTGAAGAAGGAAATAATTGCCTGCTTTCTGCAGTCACAGACATAGCTTACCTTTCTGTCATAGATTCACCGAAGGGAAAATGCTAATGCTTCTTTAATTTAAGCAAGCTAATATTTATTTATTTCAGATAAATTCATTTCTAACAGATATGAAAACGTTTAGGGTTTGTCTACACTGGCGGGAAACATTATACTCACTCTGTCATGGCTGTGACCTATTCCTCCTAATTTGGTGTCATCTGCAAATCTGATAAGTATGCCCCCAATTCTGTCATCCAAGTCATTGATAAAGATGGCCCAGGACAGAGCCCTGTGGGACCCCACTGGTCACTTCTCTCCAGGATGAAAAGGAGCCATTGTTGAGCACACTTGGGTTCGGCTGGACAACCAGTTACAAATCCATGTAACAGTTGCGTTCTCTAGCCCACATTTTACAACCTTGTTTGCAAGAATGTCATGGGGAACCTTGTCAAAGGCCTTACTGAAATCGATGCTCATGACTGCTGAAGGCTATCTCTTTGGGCAGGTTTTTGGTAATATTTGTGTTATTGCCATTACTGTCCATTTCTAGAGTCATGTTTGTTCCATCCATTTCTTCTATCTTCTTATTTATGGCACCTTTAGATTGACTGCATGCCATAGTTATCTCACTCACAAGCAATAGTTTTTTTCTTCTTTCTCTCTTTCTGAACTTCTACAATCTCTTAATCCTTCCAGAAACATGCCCACAACTCCCATTCCATGGGTCTCATTCTTCTGTTGCCCCCACCTCTTCATCTCATGCCCTCCCTCTCTCTGACATGTACATTCTGTAGTTTCATTCCTGCATACACACACTATCATGCTTGCTGCTCATGTCCATCCACCATTCCAGTGAGATAGTGAAGATGGACAGGGAATAACATAGCAAACAAAAATAGTTCTCCCCATTTCATTCCCTATAAAATCCACCCTCCCAATTTACACTAAACTTTCAATATTAAAAAAGTACTTTACATTCTTGTTACACAGAACATACAACTCCTTTGTTATAATAGCTCCACTGTGTGCTAGCCAGTTCCCAAGCACAATGCAAGGTGTTGGTTATGACTTATAAGACCATATCCTCCTATATTAGCTTATCCAAATCCTAAAATTTCGAGTACAACACTTCTTTCATAACAGAAGTTCCCATTATTCAAGAAATGGCTGCTCTGCCAATGCTTTGACAGCGGGAGAGAAGTGAGAACAATTATCGCAGCCTTACACACACAGCTGGGGTATTTCCACATCTAGGTGTGATGAGCATTTCCTGACCATGGTTGCATAGGTCAGCTACCTTTAAGTACCACTCCTTGCCATTTGCTGACTTCCCCTTGTGGCAGAAAGTCTCTTCTGTTCATCTCCAGCTTTCAGCATGGCTGGAGAAATTGTTTATGCTGATCTCAAGGTCCCTTCTGAATCAGAACCAACCTTTGCAAGGACATTCCATTCTTCTCCACAGTTATGTAAGTGAGTATGAGCATCATTAGTTTGTTTCTAAACATTAGTTGCTGTTTTGCAGCTCTGGGTCCAAAAATAGCACAAGTAGCTTAGAATCTCATGATTCTGTGCCGATTTTTCTAGTTGTCTGTATATGAAGTTTGTGCCAATATGTCGGAAATATCCTCACAGAAAACTGTATGCTCTATATAGAAATGGAATAGCATATAAGTTGTATCACCCCACCATTGTATATTGTTTTGGAAGAATTTAGAGAAACATGTGTGCTTGTTAGGGCCAGAAATGTATTGTGCTTGGCAAATTTGTTCAAATAATGTACATGGTTCTTTAATTGTTCTGATTCTCCAATTCAGCTTCAATTTTTGAAGAAATTACCTCAATATATACAGTACATAGGTGCTTTGTATTGCAGTGATTAAAGCTCACGTTGTTGTACCACCCTTAAATTTATGGCATGAGTTGCCATGTCCAATCCCAGTTTTAAGGTGGAAAAGGGTGTTTCCAATTATTTGTTTAGAGCAGAGATCTACACAGAGGTTTGAGTCTGTGAAATTCTACCTTCAGGTTTTTATTCTGTGGGTATTTTTTGCTTGTTTTGTTTTGTTTTGAACAATGTATTGCTTTCAATCAGGGATACAGGAAAATTAAAGAATAGCAGCAACAATTGTGTGGCCTAGAAATTATTTAATTACTGGGATTTGAAAGGGCAAATGGAAGTAAAAACACACCGCTGATACTTATTTTTAAGCCTACTGAGAAACAATATTTAGATTTTAGTGGTTTATTGGTATAATGATAAAGGGATAGATGTGGATAATTTTATACTGGGAGGAATGAGAAGGAAATACATTTGTGTTTTCAACCATCAGTCAATTGGATGATGATGAAATTTGCTAGTTATATGACAAGAAGCATTCTTTGGCTTCAATAATTAGCTTTCATTTTTCACAGATGCTTTCCAGCGTCCTCACTGGCAAAAGATCACTCTATGGATTGCATGTACTGGGAACATTATCCTGCTGGTAGCTCTGATAATCTTGTGTGAGTATCAGTGAACTGTAGTTTATAACTAATTGTGGTTTTAGTGGGTACTTTGGAGTGAGGGAATAACACAGTGCATTTGTTCAGCTTTCCAAAAACACACCTACAAAAAACTGCACCACTGCTGTGTCTTTATTTTTAAATCTTGGAATGAAAATACTTTTTTATTTTTTTTTTTATTTTAAAAGATAAAATACAAATAAGAAGTACAAAAAAGCAACAAGATAAAATCAACATCAGTGTTGAATTCCAAAATATTCTCCATTTTGAGCATGACCAAGAAGTATTAATTTATACTTAAATTAGTGTTTTTAACATTTATTTTGTAATGTATGTACTACATTTTTGAATAGCCTACATTTTACAGTGCCTTGTCCTCCTTTGCAATTATGATATCTGGTCATCCTGCCATTTGAGCTATTGTCTCTTCTAAAAATGAGATAAGCTTCTTGTTTTTTAAAAGTTTGACCCATAGTCCCACATTTTTGAAGGTGGAACTGCTAGTGAATTCTGGAAATGCCCGAGCTTCATGTTTCTTTGATTTAATCTCTGGCTGAGGATCCCTTTCTTTATTTCTTCAAAAGGCATGCTTTGTCAAGGGTGCAAATTAAACATTTTAGAAAAGAATGGCAAGGATGTCTACTGAAAGGGGATTTTCTAAAGGAACAGACAAGATCAACATGGCAAAGCTATTTTCCAAAAATAAAGTTGGTCTGATAAACACAGCCAAATGGGGTAAACTGATGAGGTCTTAATGTTTCATATGCTAATTATATATTACCCTAGGAAACATGGATCTCCACATTAAAGGCTTGTGCTGTCTATACCAGACTTCCCCAACTTGAGACACTCCCCCCCCCCAGGTTAGACCAAACTTTGGTCCCTGGCATCTCAGCCTCTATCCACTTCCACTAAAGTCCAAAACACACTGTAGAAATAATCCAGTTTGAGACCACGTTAACTGCTCTGGCTCAGTGCTAGGGAATTCTGTGAATTGTAATTTGTTGTGACACCAGAGCCATCTGACAGACAAGGCTAAATGTCTCACAAAACTACAATTCCCAGAATTCCCTAGCATTGAGCCAGAACTGTCAAAGCGGTCTCAAACTGGATTATTTCTGAAGTTTGTTTTGGACCTTCTTCTTCACAATGGGAATTGTCCAACACATCTTACTGGCATCAGCTGGGGAAGACTGCTCTGCACTCTGCCCTATGCTAACAGGTAGGCTGTCCTCCCATGCAGCGTTCAAGGGCTTCTGTTTCACGTCATTTTCTAAGTATCTGGTTAGCCTCTTCCTGGAAAGGAAGGAATGTGTAGTTTGGTATTTTTAACTTCGTTTCTGTGAAGGCATTTAGCAGTCAAACAAAAGTATCCACATCACCTTTGTGAGGTGGACTACAATATCTAATGAGCACAATTGCATTTCTATAAATAAAGAAATAGCATGTTTGTAATTTGGCCTATCAAACTCCTAGCCATTTTACTGTTTTATTCTTTTCACAATTTTAATTATGTATGTCCGTCTTAATATTTTAACATTTGGTGCTGTGTGCTATTGTACTGTTGCAGATAGTACATAAATTACATTTCCAAGAGGTTTCTTGTATACGTTAAACAGCATGGAGGACAAAATAGAGCTGTGCAGGACTCCACAGGCCAACATCCAGGGGGTTGAACAGGAGTCCCCCAACACCACCTTCTGGATTTACCCCGGAAGGAATGAAGCCACTGTAAAATAGTGCCCCTAAGTTCCATATCATTGATTCCAGAAGCATACCATGGTCAATGGCATCAAAAGCTGCTGAGAGTTCAAGTAGAACCATCAGGGACACATTCCCCCTATCCAGTTCCCTACATAGTCATCCACCAAGGTAACCATAGCTGACTGTGTCCCATAGCCAGGCCTGAAGCCAGATTGAAATGGATCCAGATCCATTTCATCCAGAAACCCCCAGAGTTGGGAGGCCACCACATGCTCCAATACCTTGCCTAAAACTGGTAGCTTGGACATGGGCCAATAATTATCCATTATAGAGGCATCCAGGGATGACTTTTTCAATGAAAGGTCTCAAAAGGATCTCCATTAGGAAATTCTGCTTTGTTATAGAGAGACGTTGACTACCCCCTTCACCCACTCAGCCTGTCCCCATGTGGTCTGTTTAATAAACCAGAAAGGGCAAGAGTTTAGTACACATATGGTACCTTTCACCTCACTAAGTGTCCTGTCCACATCCTCAGGCTAAATAAACTGAAAGTACCCAATAACAATGGACAAATAGGAGCCAAAGTGACATCCACTGGAACTGTATCAACTACCCTACCAGAACTTTGAGATCTTCAGGAAAAGGCTTTCTTTTGGTCCCACCATCATCACAGGCTCAGTTGGTGAGAATACATGACATGTGAGAACATGTGGCTGTTACCACCTTCTGGAAGGCCCTTCTGCAGGAGGCTAGGCTGACCTCCTCCCTGCTTTCTTTTTGCTGGCAGACAAAGAGGTTTTTGTTCAAGCAGCCTTGATGGGTAATCTGAGAAGGTACTTATTAACTGTTGCATGGGTTTTAAATGATTTTATAGCAAATAATGTGGTGTTTTTTCATTGTTTTAAATTGTTTTGAATAATGTTTTCATTTTAACTGATCTTCTTTGGAAGCCACCTTGGGTCCCAACCTGGAAGAAAGGTGGCATATAAATAAAATAAAATACAGAATTCAAGTTAGAGCAAAGCTGAGCGATTTTATCTGCAAAGTTCTGTGCAAATTTTCACAGTGGGCTCAACCACAGTTGAGTGGTCTGCATTTTCTGACCATTCAGAACAGCTCTGTTGAAAAGCTTCTTGCAGATGCAATGGTGGCAGCAAAAAGATAATTTCTTTGCTGCCTGCGCTGTCACATAGTAGGACTTCAAATAAGCTCTAGCCTGTGTTCAGTCAGACACCATTTCTTTTGCCAGTGTCTCTTTAGTGTCCATCTCACTCACTCCAGCACCACCAACTCCATGCAATGGGAGATTGCAGCACCTTTGAGAATAACTGAAAGATAGAAGTTGGTAGCATGAGTTTCATATTCTTGACCTTACTTCCTCAGATGCAGGGGTCTGGTTTGGCGTAAAAAAGAACACCCAGGAGCAGTTTTATCCACTGACCTATTCCAGGGATTAGCCAGAGTTTCAGCAGAACTGCTTGCCAGTGGATTTTCATAGCTAAGAGGGGATGTCATAATATTACATTCAAACCACTACACTACGCTGGCTCTACTATGTAAATTATAATATGCATATTATTAATTTGCATTCCAGTTATGCAAATTTGCATTCCAGTTATGCAAATTTAGCACCTTAATTATTGCATTCTTCTGCCACTATGTTTCATCCTTGATACCATTTGACTATCAGCTACTTTTCTAAGAGAACTAATAGAATAATGTTAATTGTGTTGAACCTGGCACAGAGAGACTTAAGTTCGCATCTGTTTGATTGTAGAATCTACCATGTTGCATTGTGTGATCACTACCTCTTAATCAAATCTACCATTCAAGAAGGCTTGCAGAACAAGAACCATGTAAAGTAGCCATGTACATTCCTGGTGTGGCAGATAACCACCTTTTATTATGCACAGTCATGTCTGTTGCATGGATAAAATGGAGGATGAGGGATCCTGGACTTGAGAAGGCTGCTTTTAGAAAATAATACATCAAATAAAATGCACATTTGGAGGTGAAGTGCTGATATAGAAAATCTTATCAGACAGTTAGTAGATGTGCTGGAGGACAGAACTCCTAAAAATGTGATGTCCAGGTCAAACAGGGAATTGTGAGTGATGAAACTGGTCTTGTTCAAGACCTATCTGACAGCATTTCCTCATCTATATGACTAGCAGCAATGCAAGAATCTCATCTTGTCCTGCAACTGGTCACCATGTCTACTATTTCTTTTCCATTCTTTCCATCTATGCTTCCAATTTGAATCTGGATGTTAAGGCCTTTTACGTACCTGGTTTGTTTTTCTAAAAGCTCTGCAGCTGGAGGTCAAGACAGAAAAGGGTGGGATGACTATGGAATGCAATGCCTCTTCAGACAGCACCTTTCAGTCTCATCTGAGAAGCAAACTCTGCAACCAGAGCCAGGGTATCTCCTCAGGTAGGGCATATGTAACTTGTAGCTTTTTCTCTTCCCCATATTTCAGACATGGAAGGAGATGTCAAACTATCTTTCTACCTGGCTCAGTATTGTCTTCTCTGATCTGCAGGGCTATCCCAAGACATTTTGCAGTCTGAAGTAAAAGACGTTGTAGTGTCCCTTCACATTCGATATGTAGAAGCTGTCTAGGAACTACAATTTTTCTTCAGCACTGACAATGGATTAACATTTTCAAACTCACCCCAAGGTGGCAGGCTAATTTAGGGGATGCAGGGTAGACTACTCAGCACACACAAGTTTGCCTTACAACATCTTGCTGTTGCTGCCCTAACAACTACCAGAGAAGGTTCCTGGTTCACTCTGCCTAATGGAAAGGCTTGCTGTGCTACTCTTACTGGCCCAGGGGTCTTAAGCAAAGGATATTTCCCATCAGTAAATGCTAAACAAATGTAAAACAACAGCAACAACAACAACAGCAACTAAATTGTAGTCTGATGAACAGTTTTGCGCAAGGAAAGCAGCAGGCAGAGGATAAAGGCTTGTTTACATCTGTTTAGAGTCATTTGATCTTCTGTGAACCTTTTTCACTCTGAGTGTCTTTTCCATACCTGTACTATAAGATATCAGCATTTCTCCCACCCATAATTTCAGCACTAAAGCATTTAATTTTTGTGTAGTTTATACACGTCCCAAATGTTGGGACTTGGAAAGATGAACAAAACTACACTGCAATGGTTTGCCAAAACATTGTCCAAACATGTAAGTTTACAAAATTAAAAATCTAAGGACACTTGAATTCAAGCCTTCCTAATATTGGTAGCTCAAGAGAAAACATGTTATATTAGACAATGAAAAGAGAAAAGATTTCAAGGAATATGCCCTAAATCTCTTGAGTTATATATGTTGTATATACAAATAGCTGTATTCCATGTAACTGTGTATGAAAACGGTATGTAAGTCTGTGCTGTCAACAGCTGGAGCATACCACACTGTCCAAGTCAGTGATACTCTATTTAACTTTTCTGTTTCCATCTCTATCTTTCCCCTTCTCTTCTATATTTCTTCATAATTTCTTGCCTTCTTTGTTGCTTTCTCTTCCATTCACATTCCTTTGAAAATAAATTGTACCTAGCAAATTACATAAAATCAGACCAAATACCTTAAAACATGAAGCTCCAATATGATGGATTGATGGAGCAGGGACAGTTTGTACTTATGTTTGAAAACTAATTTTCACTGCTCAAAAATGAGCAGTGAAAAATAGGGACAATGGGAGTAAAGGCTAAACAAGCAATATTATCAAGAATTTACATTGGAAAAATACTTTTAAATGGAAAATAAAAATATATTTTAATATTTTTAACTATGTACCCTAGTTAAGGTGCCTTGTTATCCTTTGATTCACTTCATCATCTAAATAAAACCAATAGATATTTACAAATATATGCGCATACAAATAAAAAAAAGTAATGGCAATTTTAATACATGTAAATCTTCAATATTTTTGTTGATATGCAACCCCAAATTTAAAAGCCAAAGTTACCTAAACATACTAATGTGTCTGCAGAAGTTAAACTAGGGCTTAATATGATACAAAAAAGCCTTCAAAAGACGTTACAGAGCTACCAGTCAGACATTATGTACCTGCCCCCATCTCAGTGAAACCACTGTTGTTGGTTTCAAATAAAGTGATACATTAAAATCAATACCTTTTTTAAAACACATAATATATTGAGGTGTACATCACTAGGATCGCTTTGGTGTACAAGCCAAATTTCAGGTATCTGATTCATAATCTTAGAACTGTGGTTCTGGCAGAGAGACATCCATAATCATAACAGCATTCATTTTTATTATCATAACTTGTGAAGGCAGGGGCTGCAATGTAACATCCTGCCAGTGTAGCATAAATGTCTACATGTGGAATCCCTATGCAGAATAGCAATACTGGACAACCCATGTCAACAATTGGATGCTATTGTGCAATGTATAACTGCAATGCAAAACTATAATTGCTATATATTTAACTCCACTTTTACCACTGTCAGTAGAATATGTCTGCTGCACCACTGTTAAGAATTCAGTCTGCATGCATAGTATGCAGTACTGATATATATGCCACTAACAAGGTGACAGCCTATGTATTTTTCTTCCTGAATCACCCCTGAACAGTGAAGGAGAGATGTTTTAATATCATGATATCATGGCACGCATCCTCCCTCTGTCCAATTTCCTACTTACAAAACAGAGCTGCAAACATCATTCAGAGATGAACTGGAAATCAGGATTTGTTTATTTTTTTTTTGCGCACAGAAAGCTAAATGTCTCACAGAACTATAATTCCATAGTATTGAGCCATGGCAGTTAAAGTGGACTCAGACTGATTATTTCTACAGTGCAGATGCAGCCAAAGAGCAATACTAAACAGAACTGAAGATTAATCAAAGGGCAAAAATATATGCAAAAGTACAGGAAGACTATGTTGTTCAGCCAAGGATCAACTGGAACAGGAAGACATCTAATAGTGCTTCCTGTACAGGAGAACTCAATGGCCAGTCTGCATGAGCAGTTATTTCAGAGCTTCACTGATGCTTTACCCATGTTTCACTGTCTAAGTACAAAATGCAATTTGAAGTTCAGTGGCTGACTACAGGGGGGCAGTAACACACATAAATCTAAACTTTTAAAAGTGCTAATGAGAACATTAATGGTCTGCTTGACTTTTCCTCTCCAGTGAATTCCACTTGCCAAGTTTGCCCTGCATACTGGGTCCTTCACAGAGACAAGTGTTACTGGTTCCAATCAAAGAACCCTTTAAAAACATGGAACAATAGCCGAGATGACTGCTTGGCAAGGAAATCTCAACTGCTGGTAATCCAAGACATGGAGGATATGGTAAAGAAAACAAAAATAGATTTTCTAAGTGTGTTCATACACAGACGTATCTAAAGAAAGCTCCACTGAGTTAAACAGAGCTTAATTCAACATCAGAATGTAGATCACAGACTTAATCTGACAGAAGGGATGTAGAACCTAATCAGAGTTGATCCTGTTTCCAGACTACTAATATAAACCCTGAACTTTGGAGAACTGGATCATTGAGGGTCAAACTGTACGTTTAATACATGTAATCATAGCCTGATGGGTATTTTGATTTAAAGAAAACTTTGATTTAAAATTTGAAGAATGTTTTTAATAGAATAGAAGGAGAATGTGAGTGTTTGTGTCTAGTGTCCCCAGATCTCAGAGCATGAACCCTTTCCTCTGAACCTTCAGGAGAAATCTCAGTATGAGAGTGTACCTTCAAAATAAGTTTATTTGTTTGCTTTAACTCTGTACTGCTGTTGGCTGTGCTGCAAGCTTCAGATTCTTCAGAGATTCTACCTTACTTTCTCCCCTCCTGCTGCTCCTTTCAACATTTCCAAAACTGCAGCCACTTCTAGGGCTAAGTGAGAACTTCATTTGTATGTTGCCTTACTCCCAGAAGGAGCAACGAGCATGGGAAGCATTCAGTATTCACCATGTCTGGAACTGCTGAATATGGTACCACAAGATGGTTGCTTTGTAGATTTTTCCTACCTTGTTAATTTGACCAGTACTGTTCCCGTCTTCTTCCCCCATGCTAAAACACTGAAGCTGCTCTGTAATGTCCAGACTAAGTCTGAGGCACCATTCTAAGCAAAGAATGATGCAAATGTCTTCTTTCTTCAGTTCTAATCGGTAGGATGTAAACATTCATTCCATTTGTTCTGAATTATGATCAAGGTGAATAGGTCATTAGTTTATCTCTTTGCAATTTTTAATTTTTCTCTTTATTAAAAAAAAGAACAGAAAATTAGGTTGCACAAAGTAATAAATCCTGTGCAAATGCACATCTTTGCCAAACAAGTTTCTCTTTCTCCATAGCTTTCACAGCCTACTGCAAATACGATGGTGCAGCATCAATTATACAAACTGACTGTTACCAGCACACACTATTAAAAGTGCAATGCCCTGTTGGACCAGATCAAAGTTCTACCTAGTCCCATCTCTTATTTCACACAGTGGTCAGCCAAAAGCCTATTGGAAGCCCAGAAACAATACATAAGGACGATAGTATTTTTGCAACTCTGCAGTGATCATTATGTCTTCCTACATATGAGTCTTCTCAAAACAAATTCTCAAGTGGTGGAAGCCTCATAACAGATTGTCACTGTGAAAGTGGTGAGAGAGAAGCTCAAGTATTCCATTCTAATACTAGTCTTTATTCCCTGAATGGGAAGAAGCAGCAGCGCTTTTGCTTTGAAAAAATTACTATAAAAGTTTGGTAACCCTTTGGTGGGTTGTTTCAGAGGTGCTCAGAGTCTGTGGCCTTTTTGAACTGAGCTGTGGAATTTACCATCATTCGAATAGTTAGAAAATAATAGTAGTTTGTTGTCACCCAAAATCCTTGCTGTTTTTGTTTTTCAATAGGATTTTGTAACAGAAAATATAACAAATGTACATTATACCTATTGGATTGGATTCTCCTTGTCATTACCAATGAAGAATTGGATATGGGTTACAGGCTCCCAGGTCAGCAAGTCGCTGTGAGTTTATTTTTTCATAGTAATTTTGCTTGACAGGCTGATGACAAAAATACAGAGGTATTAGAGGAATTGATGAGTTCAGCATGATTCCAGATTAAGTTGCCAACATTCTCACTAGAGAAGGAGAGTTAAGGCAGAGATTCAGTGGGGTAAGTGACAGATAATGGAAAGAAGAACTAGGAACTCAAAGTTGGAGTTAAGGCAAAGTTTGGACAGGGGGACAAATTGTTTCTGATGGGAACTGGGAAATGTTATCAAATACCAAGCAGCTAGAATTCCTTCCTTTCTTTTCTAGATTTCAGGAGCAAAAGCATGAGGAAGACAAGCACTGTGGAGCAATAAAAAACAAGAAAATCATCTCTGAGCCCTGCAGCAGTATATTGAGGTGGATTTGCCAAAAAGACCCTGTATTAATATGACATTGCATGTTGGTGGTGCATAAGATAATTACATATATGCCATTTTGTTATTTGCTATGACCACAAAATAGAAATAGATATATGGAAGAAGACAGATTTGTACACAATAGAGAGTTTAATGCCTCTGTCTTAATATAAAATAACTGCATTTCAAGATGCTAAGCTAAAGGATTCTACTACACTTTCTGGTAACCACTGAAAGGTCAGGATCACACCATGATTGTAGGTCAGCTTGTGGGCTGTTGCGAGTCATGAAAGCACAGCTATTCAGTTCGCTTTCTATATTGTTAAGGAAAAGAAGAAAGAGTCTTGATTTGAAAACTGTATGTACATGTTCCCTGCATGGCTTGAATCAATTCTTACATGTTTATGATAGGAACTTTAATGTGAGTCTGTGAATAAGCATCCTGAAGAAGGAAATGCGATGGAAGTGCTATGAATCTTTAAACATATACAGGCACACCTCAGTTAACAAAGCCTCTGGGAGAGAGGCTTCCTTTTATATAGTGTTTTTACAGCCACCCAACCTCCACCCCATAATTCTCCTTCTTGTCCTCTGTCTAGCTGGAGGTTTCATAGCAGCCTCAGTATTGGGGGGATAGTGAAGAAGGACTGGAGAAACAGACCTTTGGTGCCAGATTCCTAGGAAAGAAGGAGGTTCTTCTCTAGCCAATCCTCCTGTAGCTGTGTGTGCCTATATAGAACAGATCAGGTAAGCAGCAATTGCCTGATAGATAAAAACATCCTTAGATGCATCTTTGGAGAAATTTTCATGTGGTCTCTGCAAAGTTCAGAATTTTTTATTTATTCAATTGTGCAAGAATTACCAGACTTGTCTGTTTCATTTTACATGCAGATGTTAATTTTGAATAAAAAGTTTGCTGAAACATGTTGAACCATTTTTCTCTTTTGTGACACAGGAACCTAACCCTATTCTTTCCATATTATTTCAGCCTCTGGTACCTAATTTCTGTTTTAAAAGCCAAAAAAAGAAAAAGGTAATATAAATAATCTTTATCTGTTTCAGGTTGAAAAGTAACAAAATAATGTATGTAACAAAAGCATTCAGATAAAAAATGAGCAAGAGCAACAGTGGCAGGCAAAATAATACAAAATAGCAAATATACCAAACAATGTAAACTAATCTGAAGCAGTGTAAGACAAAATATATTGCAAAAGGAAAAAGGCTGAGAGAGAGGGGAGAAGGGGATGAATCACAAATAAAAACTAGCCTCATGAAGGCTCAGAAGCTGATTAGGACAAACAGCTGAAGGCCATTTCTATCTCAGCAGCTCCCTATGTTGACCAGAGTTCTAGATCTTGTCCCTATTCCAACACTGAAGTGTGTATGCAGATCTGTGGTTGTTTTGCCCACATACCGTAGATGACATTTCAGTGTGTCTGCACTCATTGACATACACCACATTGCAGGACTGGCAGGTGAAGTGTGGTTTAAAATACATAGCAGGTCTTGTCAGTCACTGTGCTCCTAAAATAAGCTGCTCTTCCATTAAAAACAAAAACACTTAGATGTTTGTAGGTGCGCAGTGCAGATCATCA
Source organism: Sceloporus undulatus (assembly GCF_019175285.1). Lineage (NCBI taxonomy): Eukaryota > Metazoa > Chordata > Lepidosauria > Squamata > Phrynosomatidae > Sceloporus > Sceloporus undulatus. Next base: position 18,529,139 of record NC_056523.1, on the reverse strand, counting down.
CAGGCACTCCAGCCCCTTTCAAGGAAGAGATGCCTGGAGTAGGGCTGCCAGGTGGCTGCTTGCCTAGCAATGCCTTGGTGTGAGCTTCTGAGTGGGAATGGACAGGGGAAGGCCAAGGCTGAATGGCAAGGACACAAAACTCAGAATAGTTAGAGGGAGGGGGGACAGGAGGGGATAGTGACGCCATGCGACTGGCAACTGGAGGGACATTGCACACCTGGAGAGTTACACAATTGCCATGAATGAAAAGGGACAGGGCAGGGACAGGGCAGTTGCAAATCAGAAGTGGCAGCATGTGATGAATATCATCAAAGCCACTTCTTTCTCAGTAAAATCACAATTTAAAAGCCATGTGTAGTAATGTCCTTAGTATGCCTGTGACATCTGGGCAATGAACTAAGCTGAGAGGAAGAAAATCCACTACTTTGAAATGTGATGCTGGATAAGAGTTCTGATCTCTCTGAGGCTATTTACCAGAACATATCATGTGAAGGCATGGATAACTAGAAATAATAATGCTTGTGAAGGTGCAAGGCACTAGAAAGGGAGGAAGACTGCATTCCAGATGGAGAGACTCACAGCTCTTCTACACTGAAGAAATAAAACAGTTTGATACCATGTTAAGTGCAGTGTCTTCCTTTATATTCCCGTGAGTATTCTGCCAGTTCTGTCAGAAAGCACAAAACCACGAATCCCAGGATTCTGTAGGCTAAAGACATTACAGTTGAAGTAGTTTCAGCTGCTTTTTTTCCTGCAGTGTAGATATACCCTTCATCAAGGAAGGCCTGAGTAGGCAAGATCTGAGCTGTTGATAGCAGGGTGACTTGAAGGTCTCACATTCATTGTTGTTGTTTGCCTTCTGATGTATGGAACCCCCAAGGTGAACCTCTAACAGGGCTTTCTGAGTGTGTGCCTTGCCCAAGGTGAGTTTCCATGAAACCATGATCTCCAGAATTGTAGCCCTATGTTCAAACCACTACACCACACATGCTTTCTCACATTCATAGTCTCGCCATAAATTGAACTCAGCTGCAATTACCAAAGTATATTGACTCTGATCTAGACTGGGCTCATCAAATGTGAACAGAGTGCTGATGATGGTGGTGATGATAATGATAATTATTAATGTTTCGCTTTTTCCATTTGAGATTCAAAGTGGCTCACAGCAGATAAAAAGCACGTTAAAATTCACAAATACAAGATGACCAAACTATATTAAAAATTTCATTTTTTATTTTTCAAAAAATGTGGTGGTTTCAAACCTCCTCCACCCAGTATTTCAGCAAAATATGTTCCCCTGATAACACACAAACTGAGAAACAAAAGGATTGGTTGGTGCCAAGTGGATTTTATCAAAACAAGACACCCTTTCTGTGCGAGGGGAGTGGGCAGCAATTTAGAAAGAAAACTTGTTGGTGGATGGATTCAGACCTCTTCTCATATTCTGGGTTTGATCCAGAATGTGGTGGTGTTTGTGAATAGTGATGTAAAACTTTTTATCATCTCATCCCCTCAAGTGACAGGAAATATTGGTGCTTTCTGCACCGCCATTTGGGACGTCCTCCGGACGTCCCATTTTAAAAAAGGGGCGTCTCTTATAGACGCCCCTGGGCCTAGTACGGACTCCGTCCTTACAAGATGGCGCCGGCCCTTCTACATGGCCGGCGCCATCTTTGCGTATCGGACGCTGAGCGTCCGTACGCGTTGCGCCGCTTGTGACGTAGCGAGCGCGCCCCTGGCGCCTCGCTACGTCGCAAACGCGACGGAAAAAGAAGCTCCATTTTGGAGCTTCTTTTTCGATCCGCGCGGGAGTCGGGCCGTGTGAAGGCTCCGGCTCCCCCGCGGACCTACTGGCGGCGGCGGTCTGTACCCCGCCACCATTTCCCTTCTCACTGCTGTGCAGAAAAGCAAGCAAGTAAAGTGGCTCCTCTCTATAGGTGACAAGGATCATATACACAAAGGATGTTATTTACTCCAGCCCCTAGATGGTGTCATAACTTTAATGTAATTTCATAGTACTGAAATCCTATAAACTCTAATGCCAGCCATAGATGTTGGCGAAACGTCAGGTATAAATTCTTCCAGAACACAGCCACATAGCCCGAAAAACCCACAAAAAAATGCTGGATGCCAACCATGAAAGCCTTTGATTTCACACCCCATACACTGTTATCTGTATGCTGTATCTGCCATAAAAGTCCTTTTACCCTGGGAAATCCTGAAATGATTTCTGTGAGCATTAATCCAGTTAGCTCCCCATTGCTCTGTCGGGAATTGTAGTTCAACACATTTGGAGGTCTGGGTACTGCAGAAAATTTTTAGTTACATAAATTGTGTTTTTTTAAAAAAAAACAAACAAACTGATTGTGGGAGCTTTAATTCAGAATCCTGTTTTTTCCAACTCTGGAGACTAGCATGCAGTCGAAGGCTTTTGTGGGCAATATCCCTAGGTTTTTGTGGTTTTTTGTGTTATGTGGCTGTGTTCTGGAGGAATTTATTCTTCACATTTCACCTGCATCCGTGGCTGGCATCATCACAGGGTGATGGCATGGAAATACCTCATGCACTGCCTCAATGATGCTACTGGTTAACATCTAGGGATACCTGTATCAGCCACAGCAAGTCCAATAACATCCAAACAATGATACTTTTATTGGGCCAAACAAAATGCATATTTACATGTTGCAAGCTTTCAAAGTCACACTGGCTTCTTCATCAGGCAAACAGGAGAAAGAAATTGAAGATGTTAGTTGCCTTGGAGTGGAGTCGTCGCAACGATATATATACACTATATACACTTATATAGGAAGGAAAAAGGCCACAACTTTAAAAACAGCTGAAATTAGGGTTGGCCTGAACATGCATGAGGTCTGCATCTATAATCAATCAATCCATTATTGATCGATGAACCCATTTGCTTGGTCAAGGCCAAGCTTCAGGATGACCAAAGGGGATGACCAGTTAATCGCCGTTCCAGCTCTCTGTTAATCGGTTGTGCGCATCTTCGCATCTCCTCTCTTTGTCACCAGGGGACGCTTACATGATGCTGCCCCTGCAATGGCAACACCGCAATTTCCCAGCACCCCCGGGTCCCCATAGGACTCCCAATCCATTGCTATGCAGCCCTGGAAACCACATCCACCAGTTCCAAGACCTATGCTACTGCCCCAAGGAAGTTGTAACAGGATAGCCCAAATGAAGCAGAGGGAGGAAGGGGAGGGCTGGGCTGGAATGGTACTGGCCAGGGTGCCACATGGCCTTAAATAGGCCCAAACCAAAACAGGAGCCAGGAAAGGGGGGTCCCGCCCTTCCTGGCTCCCCATCAATCACGGTCCCTGGCAGTACTTCAGGCTCTTGAAGCCTGCTGGGAGTTGAAGTCCAGGCTTGCCCGGCCTGGCTTGCCCCAACATGAGGCAGCTTTATCCCCGATGGCAACCAGGCTGGCCCAGTAAGTTGGGTGGCCTCATTCATAGCCTATATTTTCTATTTCTGGTCTTAGTTTGAGGGTAGGGAGGCCTGCTGGTGCAGTGGTTAAATGCCTGTACTGCAGCCACTCACTCAAAACCATAAGGCTGTAAGTTCAAAGCCAGTGAAAGGGCTCAAGCTTGATTCAGGCTTGCATCCTTCTGAGGTCGCTAAAATGAGTACTCAGATTGTTGGGGGCAATTAGCTTACAGTTGTAATCTGCTTAGACACTGCTAGTTCGGTATAAAGCTGTTTGTTTTTGTTTAACTATCTGCAGGCTGGCACCTCCACCTTTGTCCATGTGGTCACTGGTAGATTTTCAAAGTCAAGGAAATTTAATGTCAATTTGCAATTCAAATAAGATGTTTCCTTGGAATCCAGCATGTCTCCTTCCTTTGTGAAGCCACAGGCTCCTATGTAGGTAGAGAATACTGAATTTCTCAAGAAGTCTTCAGGTTTTGCATCAGGAAAACTTTAGGTGGTGTAGAGGCAAAGCATGCCAGTCAATCCCACTATTAGGGAGGGGGGGATGCTTTACCGTTGTTGGAAGCATAAACCTCAGATGGCAAGGTCCCAGTCACTGGCTCTCTCCATAGCAGTCCTGGTTATTTTATTTGATGCGTGCATATTGTTAGTTTTGAACAATTTTTTTGCTGAAATGTGTTGAATTGCTTTTCTTGGGGGGGAAGGGAGATTGTAGGAACCTATCCCTATTATTATCCATATTATTTGTGCCTCTGATACCATTTTTTTTCTGTTAAAAAGTATTGCCCAGGAATGTATCTGCTGTATGTATGATATTTTCTATATACATGTGGAACAGATAGGGTGATAATGTGGTGGAAATTCCTTGTTGAAATAGAAAGCTATAGAAAGATGGAGTCACCTTTGTTAGCCAGAGAGATAGTTTTTAAAATAGAGCCTTGGAGTTTAGAAAAAATTAGAGAAAAGGAGTAAAAAGAGCATCATGACCCGTAAGAAGCTGGCACCAACAGAATTAGACATAATATACACAATTTAAGATAAGAATACATTGTTGATATTCAGAAGCAAGGTTAGAAGGAAGCTACTAAATTCCTAAAGGAGGGGGTAAGGAGTGATGATGCAGTTTTAATGTATGCATATATTTCTGTTCTGATTGTAAGAATTCTGTATGTTTAGCCAATCAGGTGTATTGAAGAAGCTTCTTTGTCTTCAATAATATAAAAAGAGCCATTTTGTATTGTTCAGGATCTCAGCTTTTTGGAACTTGAATTCCACTGAGTTCAATGTTTTCCTTTGTCGAGAATTGGAAATAAACTTATGGATTTTCAATCTACTAGGTTCTCTCGTCAATCATTGCTATGCCAGGCCTAGATTTTTTAGTTTCCTGAAATTTCTGTTACAATAAGATGCAGTCTTAGCCGGCTCCTTTGTCAATTGGGAACAATTCTGTTTCTCCATATTCTGTTCTTGCAGTTACCTCTTGTCCTAAGTACAGATTCATCATCAAGACTTTCAAATGTAGTGGCACTCCCATTTCTTTATCAGCATTCCATACACTGTAGAAAAAATGCAGTTTGATACTGCTTTAAGTGCTATAGCTCCATCCTAATGGAACCCTGGGATTTGTACTATTACAAGATCTTTATCCTTCTCTGCTAAAGAGTGCTACGAAACTACAAATGCCGAAATTCTGTAGGATGGAGGCAGGGCAGTTAAAGTGGTGTTGAACTGCACCACTTTACTGTGTATACCTGAACCTCAAGAAAGCCCCATTCTTCAGCCTGCCAGACTTGAGCAGGGCTTTTGACGATCTTGGTGGTCTCTCATATATAAGGTCGCTTGAAGCTGCCTTAACAGCAAATAACAAGAGAGGCTTAATGTGATTTGAATTGATTGAATCAAGAAAGCTTTGGCCTTGAGTTTGCAAGAACTGAGCAAGGCAGTCAATGACTGGGGGTCTTGGAGGTCTCTCATTCAAAGTGTTACTATTAAGTCGAAGTTGCTAGTAAATAATAATAATAATAATAATAATAATTTATATTTCCCACTTCTCCCAGGGATTGGAGCGGGATTACAACATTAACAAAACATGATGTGAGTTATAAAATACTAGCATTGAATTACACTCCTCCTGTTAGTGGTTAAAAATATCAAACAATCAGTAATTCTATATTATCTTCAAGGGTGGGACATTTTCAGACTTAGAATCGTATGGATATGCCTACTGGAAGAGATCTGTCTTAAGTGCCTTCTTAAGGGCATTTACACTGATAATAAGATGGATCTCTTCCAGTAGTTTGTTCCATAAAATGAGCACTGCAGCTGTAAATGCTCTGTGGGAAGTAGAAATTAATCTTGTATTATGATATTACAATGTTCTTCCCAGATGTTCTAAGTGTGCGGGGCGGATTATGTAGGGAGAGGCGTTCCCGCAAGTAACTTGGGCCTGAGCCATGTAGGGCTTTAAAGCTAATAACCAACACCTTGTATTGAGCCCGGAAGCTAATTGACAGCCAGTGAAGAGATTTTAACACTGGTGTTATATGGTCAAACATAGATATACTGGTGACCAGTCTGGCTGCTGCCTTTTGAACCAGTTGAAGCTTCCAAACTTGATACAAGAGTAGCCCCAAGTAGAGCACATTGCAGAAATCTAAATGAGAGTTTACCAGTGCATGTACCAGTGCTTCAAGGTCCTTTCGGTCCAGGTAAGGGTGCCGTTGGCATACCAACTGAAGTTGGTACCAAATAACAAAACAGCAGACTATAGTAGGTGGAATAGGAAAGGTTATGCCTGATATTACCAGCTTGGTAGATGAAGGGAATGCTGTGGATATAGTATACAGTGGTGCCCCGGGTTACGAAATTAACCCGCTTTCGTAACCCGGAAACTTTCGCTAGCCGAAAAACCCATAGGCACTAATGGGGAAAAGCCGCGATTTGGTGTGAAATAGTGCCGAAAAGCACCAAAAGTTTTTTCGTAACCCGAAAAAACTTTCGTAACGCAGAACTATTTTTTTTAATTTATTTTTTTCGTAACCCGGAAATTTCGTAACGCGGCGCATTCATATCCCGGGGTACCACTGTATCTTGATTTCAGTAAGGCCTTTGACAGGGTTCCCCATGACATTCTTGCAAACAAGCTTGTAAAATGTGGGCTGGACAAGGTAACTGTTACATGGATTTGTAATTGGTTGACCGGACGAACCCAAAGGGTGCTCAATAATGGCACCTTTTCATCCTGGAGAGAAGTAACCAGTGGTGTTCCACAGGGCTCTGTCCTGGGCCCAGTACTGTTTAACATCTTTATCAATGACTTGGAGGAAAAATGGGGGGAATACTTATCAAATTTGCAGATGACACCAAATTAGGAGGAATAGCTAATACTCCAGAGGATAGGATCAAAATTCAAAATGACTTGAATAGACTAGAAAGCTGGGCCACAGCTAACAGAATGAACTTCAACAGGGAGAAATGTAAGATGGTTCTGGAGATTATCAATCGGGGAAGGCCTGCCGGAAGAGAAAAGTGGAGTGTTTGGAGTGTTTGGACTAGGGCTGCAGACCATTTCAAGTCCTCACTGGGCCATGGAGGACACTATTTTTTAATTATTATCCATAACAGAAATATAATACATCTATATAACTTACTCATTTTCTGTATACAAATGGAGTTATAAAACTTCTTATCTCTCTGTCCCTTCCCCTCGCCCCAGATTTTTTTACTTTTACTTTTCCATGTTCACTTTTTACTTTTACTTTTCTATGTTGGTACAACATTTTTTTAACCACCAACAATATTATTTATTCTTCCCTTCAAACAAAATTTATTTGCTTCCACCTCCTCTTATTCATTCTCTTTACTATTATTCAGTTTCTATGGGCTCATTCCCACTGGAGGAATAACCCGCATCCTGATTTGGCTCTGCCCCACTAAACAAATCGATTACAAAAGGCCCCCCATTCCCATTATGAAAAGGGGGCCTGTTTGGAATCAATTTTTCCCATTGGCTCACTAGTCATTCCCATTGGGGAAAATAGAGCAGCCCTTCAGCCAATCCATATGTCCAAATATCAAAGCAAGTCTTGTAATCCAGTTAGCTATTCTTGGGTTAGTCAACTTGCACCACATGAGCAAAGAAAGAAGAAAATGTTGTATTGACAGATCATAAGGGAAATATTAAACACCATTAATAGGCACAGAAGTACTAAGCTGCCCAGATGTATTCAAGTAAAAAGAACTGTAGGGGATTTTTAATAAAAACAAAACCACACAAAACAAACTCAGCTTCAGACTCAAGAAGGTCACTCAGTGGGAGAATATCCCAATGCTACTCTTTGCATGGAATAGGGGAAAGGATATGAGCAAAGTACTTCAGCATTCTATTCCTCTCCAGAATAGTCCACATATAGTTCAATGGAGATGTTAGACCCATAGATATGAGTCAGAGACCATGTAAAAAAGGAGCTATGCAAGCACAAAAAAAGTGTGTATGTCACATAGAGCACTAACTAACACTACTGGTGCAAAACAATGTTACAGTTCAGTGGTATTAAGGGACACCACTATGCCTCATGTCAGTCAATATTCATAAAGCTGCTTCGTCCCAAGTTTCAAGATCCTTTCTCTGAAGGAAAATGCAAACACTGCCAATACTCTGCATGCTGAGCGAGGCAGAGACCCAATAATTATGAGTATCTTAGTAGTTTGATTCATGCACACGGAAGTCTGAGGATGGACTCGTAGAAGTGACAGGATGCCATCTCTCAGCTGGTTTGCTGCAGATCCAGTGTTCTTCTCTTGTGCAGCTGGAGCTGGCAATAACTTCATGGTTCAGATAGGCACACCTTCCTCCTCCATAAATCTTAAACCTAAACAAAAATATAATCTTTAAACAAATTGTATCTGAAAATATTGAACTTAATTTTCATGATAGAAACTAATCCCCAAATAAAACAACAAGGTGATACCAAAGATATCTACAACTCATTTTCTAGTTTGGACAAAAATGATCAGAATCCCTTAGAATATTTTAGCAGTCCTGATAATCCTGAATTACGTCACTATACTTCTTGTTTCTGAGCTGTGTGATTTTTCTTGCTTGAACCATACAGAAAAAAAGGCTCACCATTCATGAAGAAGGGTATTGTTGATCCATTTCCAGGGCTGCAATGGATTATCTCTTCGGAGACCAATCCAGTGGTCAGGAGGACTTTTGTAACGTAAAAAGAAACTCTTGAAAAGTAAGAAAGAAATACCTTATCAATTCCAGTTTTATTGCAATATTTTACAAGAAACTAGAGAAAGTAATCATGACTTGATGAGGTGCTGAAACAACCATGATTTGTCACAATGGTATCTTTTAATAATAGTTTTGACTAGAAATATATATGACCACTGCCTTTCCCCCCATTAAAATGGTCTGCCCTTTTCCTTACGTCTGGCAAACAATACTGGGTGACTCCCATTTTCCACAAAACTTGGAGGAGAAATGGGAGTTTATACCTCTAGATATAAACTCTGAAATGACATGATATATTTTTAAAAAGGAATATTTTGAACTCAAACAGGTTTGGTATCAATAATTCACAACTGCAAGGCCTGCCACCCTTTGTCATTTCCTTGTGATCTTGTGCCACCATGATGCCAGGATCAGCCATGCAAAAGAGAGATGAAGTCCTGAATCCCACAGTCATTTTTGAGGCTAAATTCCATATAATAACATATCCACAACTTGCTATTGAAAAAACAAACAAAAGCAGCTGCCAATTTGAATGAAGGACAAAAAGGATATGTTCTTAATCTTTTACTGTCTAAGTGTAAAAGATCAGTGTAAAAGATCATCCACCAAGCAAGAGAAGTTAGCATATTTTCCTAATGGGTGATAACCCTTAAGAGGTAGGTGAGGTCTTAAGCAAACAAATGATCAAAAGTTTCAAAAAAGGGGGGGAGATCCTAGCTACACATATTTTATTTTATTTTATTATTATGTTTTATTTACTGGATTTATATCCTGCTCTTCTTCCAAAATGGGACTCAAGGCAGCTTATAATAATTTAAAAAGGATAAAACTAAAACATTAATTACAAAAGTTTAAAAAATAATACAAATATTAAAACATAAGTTAAAAACACAGCATATTTAAAAACAATTGGAAAAGTTAAAAAAAACAACACCATGAAAGCATTAAAACAGCACACCATACTGCATACATAAAAGTCACACACTTGCTGCTGTTGGTGAAAAGAGAGCAGAGAGAGAGACGATTTCATCTCCCATGGAAGAAAATTACACAGTCATTGTTTCCAGGAATGGTTACAATCAGAAGTGCAAATCACAGTTCCCTACCCCTTCCACAGTTGCCCAACCATACTGGACAACAGCCAAATAATTTATGGGCTGATTACAGAATGACAGAGGCAAAAAGAATGCCAGGACATATTTAGTACTACAGTATCAGTTATCATAGTAGTTTAATTACCATGGCTTCCCCAGGTAATTATATTTTTATTAGGGGAGTTGAGAATTATATCCCAAACCCCTTGCCTCTCAAATTTCTTTGGTGGGGAGTTATGGGGTGGGGAATCTACTTTTAAACCATGATCATTTTTTTTAATTTCTTTATTACAATTAAAAACGAACAAATACACATGACAAAATAAAAAACACCAATAACATTTAATTTACTGAGCATACCTTATGGCCATTAACCAGACAACATATAATACAGTTTCTACATTAGATATTCCACCACATCATTTAGTCTGATAAACATACCACATAACACAAACTCTTACAAGCTATTACTACTCTTATACACTCTTCTATCCCCCTTCCTTTACATTTGGAAATATCTAAACTATAAGCTAAAAGTTTATATCCTCCCTTATTTCAAACAAAAAAAAAAAAATTTTCACATGGAGATCCATCTTGACATATCTTTACTCTCACCAGGATTAGTTATAGATTAATTTGTTACCCTTATTTTCATATATACCAAACTATCCATTCTTCCTTCATCAGTTTCTTCTGAGCTTCCTTTCAATGAGGCGGAGAGTATGTCCATATTTTTTGCCTCATATAACTTGATTAGACCTTCTGCATTAGATTGAATATTTTACCTCTTTCCAATATTAGCGTATAACATTCTTGCGCAGGATACCATAATCAAAATGATTCTAGAAGATTTTGTATTTTTTTATGGCTTTGAGTTATGTTTAAAAGAACATTTTGGATCTAAAGTTATATTTATACAGATATTTTGCATTGTTTCTAGAATTCTTTTCCAAAAATCTTTGCTTTCACACATAACACCACATAGGTATTAAACTCCCTCTGGTGTTCCCCACTTCCAACAATTAGTTGCCTGTTTTATTATATGGTTAATCAAGTCTGGAGAAAGGTACCAATCTATAATCATTTTGATATAGTTTTTCTTTGTAGTTTTGGCAAAGAATTATTTGTTTTTCAGTTTTCCATTCTTCCAAGTATGGTGTCTAAGGTTGTGCCCACTTTACCTACAGTGTTGAATGGTTTCATTTCTAATCTGTTGTTTTACATTTATAATATTTAGATATATTTGTCCTGCTTATCCATTAGATCTCAGTATTTCATTACTTTGTGGTCATCCTGGTGATTTTTATCCCCATAAAGCGATTCTTAGGTGGGTATTAAAAACCAATCTTGTATGTGACCTTCTTTTAATTTCTTCCATTGATTCAGGGTAGATTCCCCATAGTGTCTTAGTTATAGTCTGGATTCTTAACCTGCATAATCTGCTTTTAGTTCTGCTAAATATGCTTCTTGTATGAGCCCAGGAGGATACTGTTATAAATTGATGTTTAATTTGTAACCAAACTTTAGTATTGCGTTTGTGGATGTGGTTGATTAATGTGCTATCCTTCTTAGTGATTATACCATAATATGCTTATACCCATTTCAAGCATAACTTCATATTCAACAGCATCATTTTTTAAGTACACTCTTCTAGCCACTTTAACAAACACGAATAAGATAATCGAGGGTTGGTAAATTACACCCCCCTTTTTAATTTATCTTTGTTAGCATTTCCATTTATTCTTGTTTTTTACCTGGCATAGAAATCGTTGTTATTATTTGGCCAATACAAAGTATTTAGCATTAGTCTAAGTGGATGTTGAGAAATAGGTAATCAACCTTGCAATACTTCATTTTTGTCGGTCATTCCTCTAAAAGATAAGTTATATTCGCCATTTTCTTAATCTTTTTTTATCTCTTCCCATATTTTTCATATGTTTTGAAACTAATATTTCGTTGGAAAAATGATTCAGTATTTAATCTTATTTTTGACAATCCTGATCTTTCCCTAGTTGTGTTCTTCTTCCGTGCGGCATGTTCTGAAGGTATCATATTTTCTTCCGTGTTATTTTACTCCTAAAGATCCAACTCATTTGTGACTTGATTTAATAGATCAATGTTTCCAAAGGATCATTTGGAAAAACAATAATATGTGGCAAAAATTTTTAGTTATAACAAAGTGTTTTGATTTTAACCCTTCAATTCCTTTCTCCGCCCTAATTCATTAGCCAAACTTCCACAATGGAGAAAAGTAAGGGACAGGGCACCCCGCCTGTCCCCTTTTAATACTAAAACATTTATTTCTTATTGATTATTTTGTGGCTGTTGGTCTTTAAATTGAACCTATCCCTGTAAGAATCTCCCATATTGATTTTTTAATATTGAATAGAAATTCCTCCACCGAGCAAGAGGCTTTTTCCGTGTCCAGATTACAGCATTTTTTTTCATTATGTTGTTCATAAGAGTCCAAAATGTTAATAAGTCCGTATATATAGCGCCGTCTTATCGCAGGATCCATTTTGTCATGAGGTATATATCGTTCAATTTTTAAGACATTCTGCACTATTGATGTAAAAATTTATAATCAACATTTGTTATGAATGGTCTGTAATGTTTTTATTTCAACAAGTCTTTCCCCTTAGGAGGAGGTTATGGAACTTCTCTCCAGGTATCTGGGTAGACGCATAAGTCTTAATTCATTAAGTATTTTAGTGGTTCCCAGTTCTTCTTAATTTTATAAGATAAGGATGATACCATCAGGACCGGGTGTTTTTCCTAGTTTCTGTTCGAGATGGCTTCTATGATGTCATTACTGGAAATGCTTGTTTAGATCTGCGTTTTATCTCTTTAAGTTACTTATATTTTGGCTTCTTCAATATCTTCAATTTTTTCTTTATTTCTTTTCTACTGTCATCAGATAACTCTTCATAATATTTTACAAGGTTTCTATAGTCTCCTTTGTGTTGTGTAATATTTGTCATTATCTTATTGATTAATTATTTTCTTCTCTTATGCTTGTTTATTTTGTGTGCCAATATTTTATGCTTTGGTGTTCCATTTGCGAAATTCTTCTGCGTATCATTTTCATTTTGCGGAGATCTCTTTAAGTGGTCATTGCTTTAATTTTTTCTGAGATTGTACTTCCAGTTTCATTTTTATCTCCTTTCTCCGTTCCATTCTCTTTCCTTCTTTGAAGTCTACTTTGTAACTTAGTCTTTCCCGGTTATTTCTTTCTTTGTTCTATTTTTGTTATTAAATTCCTCCCACTGCTTACTGATCCCAGATCGTTTGGGAGATGTCAAGTGTTCCTTAAATACCATTTAATCACCTAGTATCACTTTTCATATTGAGAAATCAGTGTGCTCTCGCAAGAAATCTATTTTGCGTTCTGAATTTGTAGTTCTATGGATTGGATCAAGATGGGCTTTGTAAGATGTCATTGATTGTAAGGCGGGAGTAAGTTTTGGTTTGCTAAAAGAGGTCTATCCGTGAGAAAAGCATTGTGCACAGTCCGAAAAGAAAGTAATTCTCTTTTTGCGTGGCATATGTTATGCATCCACACATCAACTAAACCTCCTCAACCAGCATTTGGAAAGAAGATCTTTGGCAGTTCCTTGCGTTTTTTTTTTTAAATATTTCTTATTTCTTCCTGTATTAGCTTTTCTATCAATTTTAGATTTAATAAACCGCGTTAAAATCTCCCATAGCATGAATGTTAATCAATTTAATCCGGGATCTTCTTATATAAATTGGTGAAATTAGATCTCTTGTTGTTTCTCCATGTGTGCATAGATTCCTATTGCTAAAATTAAGGATCCTCAGTCTATTTCTCTTCTACTGCTATATAGGTCCATTGGTGTCACAATATTTTTTAGATTTCGTATTTCCTTTCTTATTAACATATTGCGCGACTCTTTTTTCTTCTGATTTGCTGTTTAATGCAGACAGGCGCCTAATTTTGGGTTTCTTAAATATTTTACCTTCTTCCTTTTTGGTTTGGTTTCTTGAATGCATTAATGTCACTTTTTGTTTTTTCTAGTTGGTGAAAGAGTAATTCCTTTGAGATGGGAGTTTATTCCTTTTACGTTTCCAAGATAATAATTTTTAGTGTACATTGTGCTTGATTATTTGCTTATTGTTTAATAAAAATGTTGTGGTTGTTTTTTATTGTGTTGTTTTTGTTGTTCCATTCCACCCTTCCACCCCTTTTGTGAAAAATAAGTTTTTCTTTTTTAGTTAGTTATTTTTTGTGGAAATTTCTATATACTTATAATGCAGTGTAAGTAGAGAAGAAGAAAGAAAAAAATCGAAAACTTTCAGTTTGTTATCTTAGTTCCAGTTGAGAAGACTGTTGCGGTTTTCTGTTCTTTTCCAAGGATCAAATCTTTCTAATTCTTTAACTGTCTTTTTTCCGTGTTTTGTACCATTATTTTACTATCTCTCCATTCCTTTGTTGGTAATCCTTTTTCTCCATTTTCTTTGTATTCTTTCTTAACTTCTCTCTATTTCATTGGCTTGAATCTATAGTATCTATTTGTATCTTCTTTGCTGGTAAAAAAAAAGATAGTCCTCAAGTCTATCCCATCGGAATCAATATTAATATTTTTCAAAAGCCGTGGCAGGGTTATATTGCCTGTCTTCGCTCATGATTTGTGGTTGTATTATTTAAGTCTTTAAGATCATAGCTCTATCCACAGCTTATGTTTCATAGCTTTGTGTTGAAATAAATCGATCTCTTACTTTAGTTCTAGGCAAACATATCGCACATCCCTTGAAAAACGTCCTGTCTTTAGTTTGAGGAGAAACTTTCCGAAACTTTTGTCTATTTCCATTTCCATTTCACTCCGGAGTTATGTCACGTATCTTGCCAGCGGAATAAGTATCTCGTACAATCTTCTTTACTTTTTCTGTGTAGTGCCTCTTATTTAATACATTTTTCCCTGGTAAATCTTAATTCACTTATTCCATTCCATGTCCTGCGGTTTTGTTCTCTTGGTGTTTGTTTAATTCTTTGGAGGACTTTTCTAGTAGATTAGTTCTTTCTTTATTTGTTCAACTTCTTTCTGTGTTTTTTTAAGTGAAGGATCATTTGTTTTAACTTGTCCATTTTCCCCGTGATTTACCTAGTTTTTTAAACGGGCTTTTTCTGATTTCCGCTCGAGTGTACTTTAATTTCTCCTTAGTTCAGCACATGCAGTCCCTAAGGTCCTCTTTAGTTTCCATCCCTTCTCCTCCTTCATTTCTTGTTGTAGTTTCCTTATGTCATCTAATATTCGAATGTTTGGGTCAATTATCGTATGGAATCTTCCATAGATCCGCCTCTTTGTGTCGTAAGCAGCAGTTGAGATTGTGTTGACCTTTACGTATTTTTTGCCATTTTTTATGTTCTTATGTTGCTGTTCCTCCTGCGCAATGTTTAACGTTACATTAACTCAGCATCAAGTGGTATACAAATATATTAACATTCATAAACCAATAAACAAGAAATCCTTCTTATAATAACCAACTTTCTTATGTCTTACGACAGCCATTTCACACCTTTCTTTGTACACCAGGATTAGGTAATAGAACAGAATTTTTTATCTATGGATATTTTTTATCAAATTAAGTTCCTCTTATTTAAAAACCATTGAAAACCTATTAGTATTTTTTATACAACTACAGTATTACTTGAGAAAAGAAGGAGAAAAGGTCGAATTGAAAAGTTTAAGAATAAAAGAGAGAGAAAAGGAAATGGAAAAGAGAAGATAGAGAGAGAGAAGAAAAGGAGAAAAAACGGAAATGAAAGGGAAGGAAGAAACCACATACACCGAATAATTTCATTCAGACTTCAGGTAGTCAAGGGGATATGTGTTTTTAGATTTGGATCAGCTAAAACACCTAACAATTATAGTTATTCTTATTCAATGTTCTATTATGTAGGGGGATAGAGGAGAAAAAATAACATATAAATTTAAACAAATGAACAATCTCTTACTCTTTCTTCTTTTCTCTTCTCTTTGATTCTCTGTTTCCATATGTTTTCTTATATATATTAAAAGTAAAGTATGTCACAATGTATTAGCAGCTCTTCTTCCTTGTCTTTTCCCTCACGACAGCTCTCAACACGTTTCTTTTAGCCTTTATATGGTTTGCTTATCACTTATGCTGGTCAAAGCCCAATTTTCCTCTTAGTCTCTTCCCCAAACCGCTCTTTTTTAAACCTTGGTGAATGTCCTTATCCAATAAGTTTCCGTTCTCACGATTTTGTGCTTACCCCACTATGCACACGCCTTGCAAATCCGCTTGCGCGTAGTCCCTCTCCCTTCACACTCTGTTTTATCCACCTCTGCTTAGTTTCTCAGACATTCACCCCTGATGTAAACTTCCTGAGCATGTGCAATTCTCTTTTCCACGTTGGTGCTCCGCTTTAAGGGCATTTTGCAATCCTCAAAGGTTTCTGAGAGTTGTAGTCCACGCTTCCCAGGCTGGCTCCTTCCCTCTGGTGTTTTTCCAAGATCAAGATGAATAATCTTAGAATCGATGAAAACAATAGATCCTCACCAAACTTAATACAGTCCTGTAATTCTTTTTATTGTTTCGTTGGCTGTTTCTTCTGAGTTAAGTCCGCCCTTAAGGGCAATGCGGTCTGCAAGGTTTCTGGGAATTGTAGTCCACGCTCCCAGGCGGCTCTTTCCACGCTGGGGTTTTCCAATTCAGAGATGATAAATCTAGAAGCAGATGAAAACAATAGATCCGGCACAAAACTTAAATACAGTCCTGTAAAGTTCGTTTTATGTCTTTCGTTGCTATGTCTTCTGGTTAAGTCTCCCTTAGGGCTGCAGTTGCAAAGTTTCTGGGATTGTAGTCCAGCGCTTCCAGGCTGCTTCTTTTCCACTCTGGTGGTTTCAATCAGAGTGATTTATAGCTTAGAAGGCGGATGAAAACAATGTCCTCACCAAACTGAATAAGTCCTTAATTCTTTTTATTTCTTCGTTGGCTATTTTTCTAGTGTAGTCTCCCTTAAGGGCAATCCCAAAAAGTCTGCAAAGGTTGCTGGAATTGGTATCCAGCGCCTCCAGCTGCTCTTAATCCACCTGGTGTTTCCAATATCAGAGATGATAAATCTTATAATCAGATAAAAATAGATCTCACCGAAAAACTTAAATACAGTCCTGTAATTCTTTTTATGTTCTTTAGTTGCTTATTCTTTCGAGTTAAGAAGTCTCCCTTAATGGCAAATGCGAGTCTGCAAAGGTTTTGCTTTGTTCTGGGAATTGTATCCAGCGCTTCCCAGCTGCTCTTTCCACTCTGGTGTTTCCAATATAGAGAATGATAAATCTTAGAAGCGATGAACAAAGGGGTCCTCACCAAACTTAAGTAAAGTCCTGTATGCTTTTTATTTCTTTCGTTTAGCTATTTCTTTCACCATGGATACTTTAGGAAATATTCAAGTAGATTGTCCATGTAAATTAATAAACGCTTACTTTAGATTTAAGCGTTGAAACTCTTTTTAGCGTGGAAGGCAGCACATCCGTAGCAAAATCGGATAGCAACGCGGGAGACCACAACCCTGTGGCCAAATTTTCTTGTCTTGTTAGAACTTTCTTTGGACCCCCCTGTGTTTGCCAGGTGATTCTTCCAGCCCAGAAGAATATGGACGAGGATAGTTGCCCCTTTTCCATCGCAGAACCGCTGTTGTGAAGGTTAGGGTGGAGAGATTCTCTCCCCTGCGTCCTTCTCCGTTGCCTCCCACACCGGAAGTCAAACCATGATCATTTGATGGTTATTTTGGGTATGGATAATAGCTAGATTTATAAATCATGCTGTGTATAATTTTGTACAGTAAACCCATCAATTGTTTTTTTTAAAAACCTAATTGGTACATTCAGAAAATGCATTGGAAGTGCAAACTTTTCAGTTTAGCTGAACCAGTCAAATCCACACACATCAAAGTTTGCTGCTTCTACTTAATATTAATTGTCTATTTCAAGATATTTTACGACTCAAAACATTTTACGATTACAAAAACTAGTCTCACAAAACCAAGTGGTAAAATAGTAAATTACTGTATATACTAATTTTATTTATTTAGGTATTTATATCCCGCCCTTCAGCCCTACTGGCTCTCAGGGCGGCTTACAATATTATTTTTAATCAGACAGTTCCCTGCCCTCAGGCTTTCAATCTAAAAGACACGAAACAAAAGGAGAAGGGAATGATGGAGGGAAAGGGGATGAGGTCCAGTGGTTCTTCTCTCCCTCTGAGGCCTGGACCAAGGCAGATGGATTGGAGGGAGGGCTCTTCCTTCTTCCAGGCTAGTCCTGATGGAACTGGAACATTATACTAATGTATAAGTCTAGAAATTTTAGTCAAAAAATTGACTCCAAAAACCTAGGTTGACTTATCCATGGGTCAATGTAAATATTATACTTTAACTCTTATTAAAAAGGGAATCATCCCTTGATGAAAGGCAAGAGTGCAATATGTTCTGGAAGCACTGACTTTCCTCTACTCTCTCTATCATCCAGCCTTTAGTGTGAGTTAAAACAGTTATCCCTGCCATAATTTTGTAGGTTCTGCAGCATTGTTTTCCTTTGCTTCATCATTTAGGTCCTTTGTTGCATGAATCTATGTTTTACCCTCGACTTATCCAAGGGTCATATCAAAATCCATAAATTTGTCCCCCAAAACATGCCTTTGACTTATACAAGAGGTCGACTTATAGTCACGTATATATGGTAAGGAGAAAATGATAATGAAAGCCCTTTGGGATTCTCCAGGGGTATCAGCCATGGAACTCACCATCTCCTCTTGTGAGTTAATCACAGCCAATGAAGCATTGTGAGAAGAACAGTGCAAACTACTAGAGGTCCAGTTTCTTTCAGCTGCTGAAAAGTAGTAGCATTTCCTCTGGAAACCAATCCAACCTTTTGGACAGAAGTCACCAGGAAGAAGATGAAGAGAAGCTGAACATATTTCACATCTTCTCACTAGCAATAAAAATTAGAATTTGAAAAAAATAATTCTTATTATTAGTTAGCATTCACAGTTTAGAAAGCAACATCCACCAAAATTCTGTCAACATTCATCAACAATTTGTTAATTTACATCTCACAGAATTAATCATAATGCTTGCTTCATCTGTTTTATATTATTGCATTTTCATCTGTTAAAATTTCCCCCTTAGAAAACAGATTTCCGGAGCATTGTTTGGCTCACTGAAATATTTCCAAAGTACATCAAAGCCTGCATATGAGAATCTGAAAGCTTGAAATCTGCTTGTAGCCTATGCCATGCCATTTTGCATTGAAGAAACCATGCAGCTAGTTTACAAGCATAGACCAGGCCCCCTGAGCTGAAAATTATGTTGCTCAATGCTAGGTTGGTGAATGGAAAAATATCTCTGATCCAGGACCTGAGCCTCGATGAGCATGCCAGCCTGGCTTGTCTCATGGAGACCTGGCTGGAGAAAACTGGGAGGTTGGTTTAATCTCCCCCAGCTTTGTCCACCTGGGTTCTCCGTATAGCAGCAGGCAAAGCCCATGAAGTTGAAAGAGGTATTTTCTGTGATCTATCAGGAGTCCATCTCCCTTACCAGGTACCCTGTCTCACAGTCTACTGGGTATGAGTGTGCCTACTTAAAGGTATGTGGCTGCGACAGGATAGGGATTCTGTTGGTGTACCACCCACTCCATTGTTCAACAGTCTCCCTGCCTGAGCTGGCTGACTTTATCTCATCACAGGTGTTGAAGTTCCCTCAGCTTGTTGTACTGGGAGACTTCAACATTTATCCAGAGTATACGCTGTCAGGTACAGCGCAGGACTTTATGTCTGCCATGACAACCATGGGGCTGTCCCAAATAATATCTGGGGCCAGCCATGCTGCTGGAAACACTCTGGACCTGTTTTTTTTTTTTTATCTGGGAAGGGTGACAGTAAACTGGGAATGGTGGAACTCTCTGTTGTTCTGTTGTCATGGTCTGACCATTACCTAGTAAGGCTTAGACTCACTAGGACTCTGAGCCTCTGCAGGGGTGGGGACCGATTAAGATGATCCACCCCAGAATGCGTATGGATCTGGATGGATTCCTGATAACTCTTGGGGAGTTTCCTGTTGCCTTAGCAGGTGATCCTGCTGAAGCCCTGGCTGATCTCTGGAATAGGGAAATGGCCAAGGCGGTGGACACAATTGCCCTCAAGCATCCCCTCCCATGAAGTGGAGCCAAATGTGCTCCCTGGTTCACTAGAGAGCTGACCGTGATTAAAAGAGTGGGATGGAGACTAGTGATGAATGGCAGAAAATTCAGAGTGAGTCCAACTGAACATGGCTAGAACTCATTGGAAGGTCTACTCTGTGGCAATGATGGCAGCAAAGAAATTATACTTCTCTGCCACCATTGAATCTGCAGTGTCATCCAGCAGAGCTATTCCGAGTGGTCAGGGGTCTTTTATATTCTGGCCCCCAAGAGGAAAACAAAGACCACTCTACAACTCGCTGTGAAGAATTTACAAGATACTTTGCAGACAAAATTGTTCACTTCCTCCCCCTTCCGAACTACAAGCAGACACCAAAGCCTGTATTTGAGAATGTGAAAGCTTGAACCGATATCCTAGCTTCAAATTTGTATCTTGCTGGTAGCCTAAACCATGCCATTTTGCATTTACCATGCTGCTAGTTCTGCTACAGTTTCCTAAGATTAATCAACAGCGTCTCCACTTTTCAGGGTTTAATGATAATCTCAGTAATTAGCACAGACTCTAATCTTATAATTACTGAGATCATCATTAATTCCTGAAAAGTGGAGATACTATTGATTACTCTTAGGGAACTGTAGCAGGACCAAGGGCTAAGGTTGCCTTTCCTTTTGTTATACAGACTAAGTGAACTGAAGAGACATGAAACAAATGCTTGATACAAACCAAAAGTAGGGCTCGGTAGGGTGCACCAACTGCACACTGCCCAGCCCTAGTACATGTGGGGGCCACCATGATTGCACCATGACTGGATTTCTCAAAACAGATGGATTATGACCATCTTGGGCATAAAATACTGTTTGGAAACACTGAAATTCTGGACCATGCCAACAACTATCAGGTCAGAATGCACAGGAAAGCCATTGAAATGCATAAACATCTGGATAATTTCAACTGGAAAGAAGAAACCCTTAAAGTAAACAAAGTTTGGCTACCAGTCCTGAAAAACAGCAAGATTAAGACTCAGCAAAGGCAAATGAGAAACAACCCAGGGTCAAGGGATTTTCAGCAGACAATGATCACTTATTAAGCAGATACTAATCCTATTTGCATATGCTCCCATCCTGAGGCCTTGCCATTCAACAACAGAACAATACACATATTAACATGCAAATCACTTCTCCCTACCCACTGTCACACAGTATATATATACCCAACTCTTTTCCAGGCCAGCATTCTCTGAAGATGCCAGCCTCAGATGTTGGTGAAACATCAGGAAAATACTCTTCTAGAACATGGCCATATAGCCCGGAAAACCCACAGAAATCTATGGATTCTGGCCATGAAAGCCTTTGACTTCTCTGCTCGATTACATTTGCCTTTCTACAAAAATGCCTTTTCAATCAAATATATATATATGATATAATTTTTATTTTTAATTTTAAATCATCAGAAAAGACTGTAATAATGTTCTAAAAGGGCTTCAGACTGTCTCATGATAACTCGAATGGACAGGCTACAGTAACTAGAATTTGAGTGAAGTAATGTAAGGCAGAACAAAGTTTTAATAACTCTAATCAGAAACATCTGGACTCTTCAACATAAAGAACCTATTGAATTCTAAAATAAAATGAAGAAAATACATGACCATGAGTTCAATGCAGCTCTTCACTCACCGGATAATGCAATGATGAGAGAAAGATTCAGAATCACGCTCCCAACTGCCACCCACAGAATTGCTCTGCGTAATATATACTTTCTCTTTTTACTTCTGAGGCATGAAATGCTTTTCCAGTCAGAACCTTGAAGTAATAAATAGAAAAATATTTGTTCTACAGTTGGGGTTGCCAACTTTCATTTTGTATTGCCCTTACTTCTGGGTGTTTAAAAGCCCATGAAGCACAAATACAGTGTCCACCTGAAGAATACATGGGAAGCAAAGTGGCCGTGGGTTTCTGCCTGCTCTTTGTCCCCAACAGCCATACAACTGTTTGTGTGGCTATTCAAAGCCAGCTCAAACATGACCTTTCAGCCTTGCTTCCTTTTCCCTTGAGGTCCCTTTCCCATGCCATCTGAGTGACATCTGAAGTGCCCACCAAGAAAACTCCACAAATCATGTACTGTAAGTGCTTCTTTTGCCATCATCTTCTCCACCAAGACCACTGAGATGTATTAGCTGTACCCCCAGCAGGGGTGTAGAGTTGGAATAGAATCATAGAGTTAGAAGAGACCTCAAGGGCCATTCAGTCTAACCCCCTGCCATGCAGGAAGATACAATCAAAAGACCCCCAACAAATGGACAGTCAGCCTCTGTTTAAAAAACTCCCAAGAAGGAGACTCCACCACTCTTCGAGGGAATGTGTTCCACTAGTGAACAGCTCTTATTGTCAGGAAGTTCCTCCTTATGTTTAGGTGGAATTTCTTTCCTTTTAGTTTAAACCCATTGGTCCAGTTTCTGTTCTCTGAAGCTGCAGAAAATAAATTTGTTCCCTTCAATGGCATCCCTTCAAATATTTAAACAGTACTATCATGTCACCTCTTAACCTTCTCTTTTCCATGCTAAACATACGAAGATCCCTAAGTTTTTCCTCAAAGGGCATGGTTTCCTGACTTAGAGTCAGAAGAGTCATCACCAGCAATTTTGAGTCGAGCCAGGATTGGTAGAAATATACTGAATCCCACTCTGGCTTCAAAATAAAAAGGTATAAGACCAAAATGATATGTTTCTGTTAAAACTCTCCAAAATATGGCTAAATACTTCATCTTAAGAAAGTTTAATCAAATATGTCCTAAGTAGCCTTCATGTGGCGGTGATTAATTGCCTTGTGTTATCATGTTACTATAGTAAACTTATTACTACTAATTAATAGACAAATAAAGCGGGCTTCGAGGCACAGTGGAGTAAGGGGATTGTCAAGGAGGCATGGCGGGCCTAAGAGGCGCAAAGCCACACCAAGGCCACACGCTCCAGGCTTTAGGGCTGTTAGCAGTGGGCGTTGGTGAGTTGAAACACCATACCTCCACTGTGACTTGAAGCAGCTTTATTTTGGCTGTCTGTAACAGGCCATTGTCATCTATGAAGGAATGAGAGTCAGCAGAAAAATAGAGGAGTTGGGGGCGTGATGGGAATGGAAGGCAGCATAGAATGCTGTTTACCGCACAGGAGAACGCTGCTGTCGCTGCCAGAAATTCCCATCGCGTTATGGATGCGTCCCAGAGGATGTGATTTTCAGGAAATCTTTAGAATCCTGTCTATCTGAGGAGGAGGAGAGAGAATGCTGAAATCTTTCAACAACTGTGTCCCATAGGCAGTGCATGAACCAGCCATGGCTGCAATGACCTCTTCCCCCACACTTATGTATTCCTTCTGTGCAGTTACAACATCTGCAGAGGATAGGGTCAAGGGTTGTTAACCAGGCTGAGGAGATTCTCTCCATTGTAGCCCTTTGCAGACTGGATGACATCCAGGGTAATTGTTACATGACAGTAGGATCCTTAGAGAAAGAATAATCCCTCCCAAGCCATACCCCATAGCCCAGAGGACTACGGCTTAGAAGATTGGCAGGGCTTGGGCAATAACAGGGATCCATATGACACAAAGCTAGAGTAGGTCTGTGCCTGAAAAGTCCCTCTCATCCAACATCCAACAAGAATGAACTGAGCAGGAAGCAGACTGCACTTTTATGCTAAAAGTGGGAAATAAAATCATCATGGAAGAGCAATGACAGCTGAATGGGGGCTTCTCTCTTTATAAATTTAATTTAACAGACTCTCACTTCTTGCCCATTCTGGGAGTGGATTCATATCTCTTCTTCAACTAAACATAGACATATTTCTGCCTGTGTTGTCACAACTCACCATCTTCATAGTTCTCTGCTTGGATGCTTCCATTCATTATTTCGTTCTCTTTCGCATGTGAATCCAGGGGATAACTGTGCTGCCATCCTTCTTTACTTTCATGAGTTTCAACCATTTTGCTTTGCAAATGAATTTTTAGATGCCAGGTAGCGAAATATTCTACTCAGGGTTTTTTATTCATGTGATGTGGTCAGAGAAAACAAGCCATAAGTACCATTTAACCATGCACTTTATTCTCTGCCTTTTCCCAGCCAAACTGAGCTCTCTGTGTTGCCCTGCTGTCCTGCTTAAAGCAATCCTTCTGTCTTCTCTTATGGTGGTGTTAACAGTGCTGCTCTGGATGCTGAAGTATCTCTCTGGCTTTTGGCAACACACTCTCACCCTGAGGTCTATAGCCAAGATTTCTCTGTGGAAAAGAATTACAATGTTAAAATAGCGCTACCTTTCCATATGGCTTAGATAATTTTCTAAACTAATATTTCCATACAAAGCAAAGCGGTTATCTTCCAAATCGCCTGTTAATATCAATCCTACTCAATCTTTCCCGCACATCTTTGAGTTCCTGTGGGTGGGTTATGGAGGGGAGTACAATCTGCAGTTTTTTTGTTTGTTTGTTTGTTTTCAGAATTTTGGCAGTTTCTGCAGCTCTATGGTGAAACAAATTTTGGAATGGTACAGAGCTGTGGAGCCCTCCAGATTTCAGATTTCCTGGAATACTACTCCCATTCGCCTAAGACTGCATAGCCAATTGTAAAGAACTCTGGGTATTCCAGTTTAGAAAGATCTGGAAGGCTATACAATCATCTGGTGTAGAACAGCACTTTGCAATCCAGAGTTCCCAGATGTTGAACTACACTGAATGTACAGTCACCCCTCTGTCTTTGCAGACTTGGAATCCGTGTCCCTCACCCGTTTGTGAGTGGCAAACTGAGGGGGACAAAATGGGGCAGGCTTAAATATAAGCGATCTTATGTTTTCATGGAGGGATCTGGAACGGGTTACCCACAAAAGCGGAGGTGCGACGGTAATTCTAACAGCTGTGACATAAACATCCAGCAAAATTAAAATTATCCCTTCAAATTATAATAGCATCCCCACAACCTAAATGGTCGTATTTACATCTACCTAATGAAGATCTGGTGAAAACTTGATGTTTTGAAATGAAACGTGAAAAGAATTTTTAAGAAAAGTTAAAATTTTCAAAAACTTCTAAAAAAGATTAAAAATGTAGAAATTTGAAATTTAAATTTTAAAACATTCTGGGGGCTTTCCTTTCCCCTCCCACCACATCTTAAAGCCTTTTAAAGGGAAGGGGGTGAGTGCCATAGCCCCTTTCTGCCAAAAGATAGGTGTTTGAGGAGTAGTGGTGTCACCTGCACTAGTGACACCTCTGCAAGATGGAACTCTGGATCCCCACTTCTGACACAGTCTGATGGTCATCATCATCACCACCACCACCACCACCACCCTCATCATCATGAACTTTGGAGACCAGTTCTTCCATTCTCTTTGCTGGCTGGAAGCAAGAGTGGTGGCTACAGGAGATGGACACACAGAAACACACACTCAGGACGATATCACGAGGAGGAAATTGGAAGGTTATCCCAGGGTGAGCGAGGAGTCAGTCATGGGCTTTCATGTTATTTTGCATGAGATCATCACACGCACATCGAATGCAATCCAGAGTCAATCACTGGGTTGCATGTTATTGCACATGACGTTTTCGTATTACATCGAATGGAATCCAGTCCCTATCCAAACACAATGGCAAGTAATCCTAGAAATGGGTAAATTTGCTGAAATACAGAATTTAAAAAGCCTCATGCAATGTGATTTAAAGTCAATGCATATTTGGCTTGGTGGGGAATGTGTTTGTGGGTTGGCCATGGATTACCTTTGATTCCCATGATCCCATGACCCTGCCAAACCTCCTCCTCCTCCTCTCTGGTGGTGCCATCACCAGCCCTTCCTGGACCTCCCAGTCCTCAGTACTGGCAAGAGCCTCCTGGCCTCCCCTCTCTCTCGGCCTGGGTCATCTGCACCGTCAAGGGGCCCCCACTGAGGGAGATGCTGCACTCAAGGACCCTGGAGGAGCAGGTGTGGGTGAACTCTTGTCATCATTCTCCTCCTCCTTGTGTGCTGAATTGGGGCCAGGGCTGGGGTAGTATTGCCTCTCCTGGCACTCATTGCCTGATGTGTCTCACAGGAGACAGCCCCTGAACTGTTTCCTCCTCCTCCTCCTCTGGCAGAGGGACCCCCGCACATGACCCTTGTGGAAATGACAGCTGGACCATGCACATGCACAGAAAAGGTATTTGGCAAGGTGGCAATGGGGATTTTCCCTCCCCAATTTGATACCACAATGTGAACTAGGCCCTCTGAACTGTTCATTCAAATTCTTGTTGTGCTTGGTGTGATGGCCATCCCCATTCAGATTTGTTTTTCTGGGATGCCAGCACTTTGACTATTTTCGGGTTGGGGGCACATGGGCCCCGGTGTGATATCGTCTGGTTGCTGCGGGAAGGAACCCCCCCCCCCGCGCCCCAAGGGAAGGAGGAGAGACTCGTGTCCTGACTCTGGGGCCCCAAAGGGCCAGGGCCAGGGTCTTGGCGGGGCTGGGAGGAGGACGCTCCCTTTCGCCTCTAAGATCCTCCCCGCCGAGAAAGCCCTCTCCTCCTTGCCCCAGCTCACACCTTCCTCCCGATCCCGATCTTCCCTTCCTACCTGGGCTGTGTTGAGACCGGAGGGATCGGTCAGTCAGGACCCAGGGCTCCGTCCCGGACCTCGAACCGACGCACTTTTTAAGCCGCTTCAGCTTTCCTTCCCAGCCAATGGCTTTCGGAGGCTTCAAAGATCGACTGGAAAGGGAATGTTAAAAGCGATTTGCATCATGTTACTATGTTACTATTCCGGGGGATTCTCGTAGCAAGGGAAAGGACTGCAGGACCTGAGCAGGGCTGGGGAGGAACTGGGGGGAGAGAGGGCCCTCGGAGGTCTCCCATCCCGATTGGGTCCCCGGACTGGGCAGCTCTCTGCATGTCCTGGGAGGCCTCGCCTCTCCTTCCCAGACGCTGGCTTTCCACCGAGGCTGCCTCGAAGGCAGATCTCCAAAAGGCCTCCCGTTCTCCTTACAGGGGGATTGGCCCTGGCTTTGCAAGCCCTGAGCAGAGGGCGGGGGGGGGGGGGCTCTTATTCCGGGGGTCGCTATCAAGGGGAAGTGGATCCTAAAGAAGACCAGGAAAAGGGGAGGGAGGAGGAAGAGGATCCCTTCCTTCGTCTTGCCTTCAGGAAGAAATTGATTCAGGAAGAAATGATGCGCAGTGGAAACCCCTACTCTTCAAAAGTGAAAGTGACCTTAAAACATAGCCTCAACTTCCCCAAAAAGAAACGTGGGAGCGCTCGCAGGACTCTGACCCCACAGAGGAGTGGATGATTCTGGGCATTTAACAGATGCAGTATGAAACCATGTATACTGTATATAGCTTTGTGCCAGTGTGTGGGACACACACACACACAGAGTCTCTCTCTCTCTCTCTCTCTCTATATATATATATATATACACACACACACACACACACACACACACACACACACACACTAGATAGATAGATAGATAGATAGATAGATAGATAGATAGATAGATAGATAGATAGATAGATAGATAGATTAGATAGATAGATAGTGGCACAATGTATGTATGTATACACACACATACATCTTTATGCCACTATATATGTGTGTGTGTGTGTGTGTATGTATCTGTATATACACAAAGAGAGAAGGTCCAGATCTGTCTCCCTGCCAAAAAAATGTGTGTGTTTGAATTAAAATACAAGACAGTGTCTGCATGGAGTATGGGATTCCTGAAGGAGGTGGTCAGAAAGAGCCAGCCTGGAGCAGTGACTTGAACATTGTTTAGGATGCATTAATGTTGTGCAGGATAAATATGGTGCAGTAGTTTTGCTGAGACTCCTGGAGACCAAGGATCAAATCCCTGCTCAGCTATAGAAACCCACTAGGTGTCCTTGGGCAAGCCACACTCTCTCAGCCTCAGAGGAGAGCTGTGACAAACCCCTTGTGGGGGGGGGGGGAAATCTTGCCCAGAAAACCCCGTGACAGGATCACCATACAATAGAAAGGACTTCAAAGCACACAGCAACAAGATCAGAGAAGCCCTCTTTCAGTTGATGGATTTTTAGAATCCTAGAGTTGGAAGAGACCACAAGGACCATCCAGTCCAACCCCATTCTGCCATGCAGGAAATCTCAATGAAAGCATCCCCAACAGATGCCCATCCAGCCTCTGTTTAAAAACCTCCAAAGTAGGAGACTCCTCCCCTCTCCGAGGGAGTGTGTTCCACTGTTGAATAGCCCTTACTGTCAGGAAGATCTTCCTAATGTTGAGGTGGAATCTCTTTTCCTGGAGCTTGCATCCATTGTTCCGGGTCCTGTTCTCTGGAGCAGCAGAAAACAAAGCTTGCTCTCTCCTCAATATGACATCCCTTCAAAGATTTAAACAGGGCTATCATGTCACCTCTTAACCATCCAGGCTAAAGGTATCCGGCTCCCTAAGTCTCTCCTCCTAGGACATAGTTTCCATACCATTCACCATTTTGGTTGCCCTCCTCATGCACCAACTTCTCAATATTATTTTTGAATTGTGGTGCCCAGAACTGGACTCAGTATTCCAGGTAAATTGTTGTTGTTGTTGTTATTGTTATTATTATTATTATTATTATTATTATTATTATTGCCCTGCTGGGACTCAAAGTTGCTTACAGTTTAATACTGCGACTCAGAGTGGCTTGCAATTTAAAAACACAGTACAACTAAAAACATACAAAAGTGACCATTAAAACAGATCACTTGTTTAGAGCTTGACAAATTTACTTGTTTGCTAAATAATAAATCTCTTAAAACAGCTGAGGGAGACTGGCTTCCTATAGTAAAATATTGGAAGGAAAAATAGAAAGGTCTGATCATATATAGTATTTATCAATACAAAGTGAAAAACCAAACTAGTCAAAATATGGATAAAGTGTAATGCCACTGGAACCTTTCTGATACTATTTTTTAATTATTACTTTTACAAAGAGAGCTTTGGAGGAGGCAGTCAGAATGCATGGTTTTTACAAGGCCCAGTAGGCTTCGCTCTGGAGGGGGAGCACGGAGGAAGGAAGGGTTTGCCATTGCATCCTCTGAGGTTGAGAGAGAATGACTTTCCCTAGGACTTTGCAAAGATTTCATTCAGAGAGGGGTTGCTATTGCATCCTCTGAGGTTGAGAGAGAATGACTTTCCCTAGGGTTTTGCAAAGAGAGGGGTTGCCATTGCCATCCCCTGAGGCTGAGAGAGTGTGATTTAGCCCAGTGGGGTATGTTTATGTCCAAGCAACAGATCAGACCCTCATCTTTCTCTACCACTGCCTCCTAATGTCCCTTCATTCTATTATTATTATTATTATTATTATTATTATTATTATTATTATTATTATTATTAACTATGAGAGTCTGCTTTTTCAGATGCATTTAGTCCAAGAGGTGCTACAAAATCTACATGTCCCTTAATTCTATTATTATTATTATTAACTGAAAGAGTCTGCTTTCTCAGATGCGTTTAGTCTCAGAGGTGCCACAAGATCTCTATAATATAAGGATTTATATTAATGTGTGTGTGTGTGTGTGTGTGTGTATATATATATATATATATATATATATTGCTTTTAGTTGGTTGTATCCTCCATTTTTTTTTTGAATGTCCTATATTTTGGGCTAAATTTTGTCCTACAGTTTGCCCTACATTTTATCCTTGATTTTGTCCTACATTTTTCTACATTTTGTCCTGGTTTGGTGGTGGTGAATTATGGCAATCCTACTTCCAACTGACCAGGAGCACCTCTGGATTGTCTGGATTTGTTTGCCCTCATCCAGTCCATTACTGATGAGAGACATTGGTTTAGGACCAGGACAGCTTTGGATTGAGGTGGAAAGGAGTAGTAGAATCAAAAGCTGCTAAGAAGTCCAGTAATACCAACAGCGACACATTACCCTTTCCAGTTCCCTGCATAGGTCATCTACCAAGGTAAATAAGCTGTCTCTGTTCCATAGCCAGGCCTGAAACCAGATTGAAATGGATCTAGATAATCCCAACTCCAGAAACTCCTGGAGTTGGGAAGCCACCACACATTCCGAAACTTTGCCCAAAAATGGTAGGTTGGACACTGTCTGATAATTATCCATTATAGCTTAATTCAGGGATGGCTTTTTCAACAAAGGACTCACAACTGCCTCCTTAGGCAAGTTGAAATGCTGCCTTGTTTTAGTGAGGCACTGACTACTACCCCTTACTTGCTAATTAGCTTACTTGCTGTTCACCGCTATGATCTTTGGAATAGTGGTATATAAATAAAACAAATTATTATTATTATTATTATTATTATTATTATTATTATTATTATTTTACTCACTCATCCAGTCCCTCCCTGGCCTGTTAGCTAGGAAGGGCCTGTTAGCTAGGAAGGGCAAGGGGTTAGTACACATGTGGTGGCTTTCACCTGCCCAAGGATCCTGTCCACACCATCAGGCAGCACAAATTGAAAAGTATCCATAAACACTGGGCAGACAGGTGCCAAGGATATATCCACTGGCACAATATCAACTACAGCACCCAAGTTGAAACAGATCTGAACAACTTTTTCTGCAAAATGCCATGCAAATTCTTCACAACAGGCTACTGAGTGGTCTGCATTTTCTGTTTGAGAGAGAGGCGGGGTACAGACCGCCGCTTTGCGGCGCTCTGCCGGCACCGCCAGTAGGTCCGCGGGGGAGCCGGAGCCTTCAGACGGCCCGACTCCCACGCGGACCGAAAAAAGAAGCTCCAAAATGGAGCTTCTTTTTTCGTCGCGTTTGCGACATAGCGAGGCGCCAGGGGCGCGCTCGCTACGTCAGCAGCGGCGCGACGCGTATGGACGCTAAGCGTCCGATACGCAAAGATGGCGGCGCCCATGTAGAAAGGGCGCCGCCATCTTGTACGGACGGAGTCCGTACTAGGCCCAGGGGCGTCTAAAAGAGACGCCCCTTTTTTAAAATGGGACGTCCGGAGGACGTCCCAAAGGGCAGTGTAGAAAGCCCCAGAGTGTGTGTAACAGACCCCTGACCACTTGGAATAGCTTTGCTGGACAGATCCCTACAGATGAATTTCTTTGCTGCCCACATTGCCATGGAATAGGCCTTCAAATAGGCTCTAGCCCATGTCCAGTCAGATTTGTTTTAAGTCTTCTGCCAATGTCTCTCTAATCTATGTTTCATTTGTTTCATCACCACCAGCCTGGAGAACCAGAGGATTTGTTTGGCTCCACTCTGTAAGAGAGGATGCTCAGGAGAGATTGTGCAATACTGATTTTATGCACACACACAAGTTCAAACTGGAAGTAGAATACAGTGACTCTTGCTTCTCTTATGTTTTCATCTTTCCCCCAAATATTTGTTTCAAATTGCTCCACTCCCACTTTATAATTTTCCAATATTCTACAGAGGACATTTTACTGCTCTATTATAGAAGTTCCCACAGGTGTATCTTTTGTTCTGACCAGATATAAAGCAGCTGGCTCCACCCCTGCACTGTTTTGTATGAGCTCTTTGGTCCTTCAAAGTAAGGTTGGTTTAGGTACTATCCTCACGCTGTGTGTGTGTTTTGAACAATTTGGGGGGTAATACTTTGGGTCTGTTTTAAAAGAATGCTTTTATCTGTTTTAAAGTGTTGTGCATGGTGTTGTCAGGGATGATGGGAGTTGTGGCTCTTCACCTGGCCTGGAACTCACCACCTGGTTGTGCACCACGCTGACCAGTTTTGGCCAGTTGTTATATCTTTGCAAGAGTTGCAGAGAACTGGCTGAAGACCCCGACAAACTCTCCAAGCCTTCTCACTCTTGCTTCCACAGAAGTCTTCACCCTTCTTCTCCAGGGTCCTGCTGGTTCTTGTAGCTTCACCCAAGACACCAGACAACTCAGTAGTCTTATATAAAAGATCTACTTTATTCTACTATATACAGCTCCAAACAATACTCAACTCCTCACTATCCACTACTACAACCCACAAAATGCATTGGGATCTATAGTCATTATTATAGCCAAATCATGGTACCACCTACTGTTGTCTGTTTCCACCCAGTAGGCATGTACATCATTCCCATTGGTTCTCCTTGTTCATCCCACAATTAATGGTTTCATCATCTCAGCCTTGACCACTTAACAATTGTCAGGTGTGTCCAATTATCCACTTTGCAATTCTTGTCCTTGGCATTCAGTACTTGTTAATTGTCTTACCATTCACGCCTGTGTGGTTCTCAATTGGCTTCTGCTGAGTCACTCTGACTCTCACATACATCTTTTATTTCTCTTACTGTATATCCCATGTGGCTTTTTCCTTAACAGGTGTTAGGTGCCCTGGAGAGCTGAGAGGCAAAAGAAGCAAAGCTTAAATAAATAAATACATTTAAAACTCCATCAAGGGAGGTGAGGAAGTAGCCAAGGCCTTGAACATTCAGACATTAGTATAGGATTGTGGTCTTCTGTTCAACATGAAAAATTGCCCCCTAGGAAGGAGAGAAACGTTTGATAAATAACTGGGTGAGCTCACCACCAGTTCCAGAAGAATATTCTACTAGTTCAGTATGCTGCAAGGATGATCAGTAGTAAAGATGGATGAAGTCTGAACAGTTTGTTTTAGTGAACAGACCCACCCCCCTTACTTTTGCAGAACAAATCCCAATGACAGACATTTCTTTTTTGTTGGGGTTAGGGATGGAAGACCCTGTGTGAAAGTGCAAAAACCACAAACATGTTAGCCCCTCCCCCCAAACACGAAAGATAAAGTGTGCTCTCTCTCCAAAAACAGGACCCATCACTCTCTTTGCAACTTTGCAACACATAGCCTCCACCCATTTCCAAAATGCTTCCACCTTCAATCTGATATTAGCAGCCACCTCTGCAGAGGATCTAACTTCTCCGCTTTCCTGCCTTCTCCCAGTCAGACAAAAGCAACACCATACCATTCCCATTTTGACAAACTGCATTCTCCCCATTTCCAAAGTCTTCAACTTTGAATCCAATGTTTACAGCCACCGCCAGGGAAAATCCAATTTATCTTCCCTCCTCCTCTGCCCCCCTCCAGGTCAAACAAAAGCAACACTGTACTTTCCTCACTTTGCCAGATTTTTAATTCCAAATGCAGCCTTTTAATCCCAAAATCCTTCCAATCTGAATCCAGTTTTTGCAACCACCACCAGAAAAGGAAGGTACAGTGTTTCTTCTGTCTAACTGGGGCAGAGTTGGGGGCAGGAGGACAGAAGTTGGATCTTCCCTGGTGGGGAATGCAAACATTTATGGTGCTGCTTTTGACTGGCTGAGAGGAAGAGTGGTGTGTGTGTGTGTGTGAAGAGATTGATCTTGTTAATCAGAAGCTACAAAGTCGCAAATATTGAAACCTACAAATGTTAAATCCACAAATGTGGAGGGCCAACTGTACAAATAGTCTTCAGAAGCATGCATTGTTCTATATCTTTCTCACAGTGAGGAGGAAATGGTAAAATTATTCTTCGTGGCAGGAGTGAAATTTACATCCCTGCTGCAGTGGTGTCACTAGTGGGCTGCGATCCACACTGGATGACAACCCAGAAGAGGGGTGGCAACACCCAGTTGGGCCCTCCTCCCACTGCAGGGTGAGGAAAGCCAAGCAAACCCCTCCAGCCTTTACAGTAGTGGAGGACTCCTCATAAGGACTCCTCCACTGCTTCACCCAAGTGTACACCCTCTTCAGCTTTGCCATGGCAGTGGAGGCTTCCTCCTGAGCCTTCACCGCCACAGAGAAACAGAGCCCCAATCGTGCCCCTCCTGGCTTTGCCACAATAGAAGCCTTACAGTAGGAGTGTAGCCTCCCTTTTCAGTCTAAGAATGATCCTACCTTTTCCCATTATTTGTGTGCCACAGCCACTTCTGGCTGCATTCTTGTGGTATGGTTGCTCCTGGCTGGCATATTAAAGCATTTGGTTAGATGTGGTTCCCAAACTTTGGCCCTCTGGGTGTTTTGTACTTCAACTCCCAGATGCCTCAGACAACTTGGCCTATAGTCAGAAATTCTGGGAGATGAAGTCCAAAACATTTTGAAGACCAAAGTTTGGGAACAACAGGTGAACTGTGGGAGTGCTTTTCCTTTCATGCGATTCTGGTAGCATTTAAATAGGGCAATCAAGTTTGATTGAAACTTCATTTTCTGACATGTCCTGGAATATATTTGGATGGAAGTCAGCATAGAATATTGTATGTCAGTTTTGTTTTGTCAGGATTCCACATGTCCAGAAATCAAAGCAAGTCAGATAATCTAGTTAGCTATTCTTGGGTTGATGTACTTGTACCACAAGAGGTATTGTTGTTGTTATTTTTATAGCATCATAAATTTTCATGACAGTTTACAGGCATCATCAAAATAGCATGTAACCTTGCAATGGCATACAATCTAAAAGTCATAAAATATAAACTATACAAAATTAAGCAATTTATACAATTACATTACAAAACTGTAAAAACAGATAATATATATAGTAAAATCTAAATTATAAAACAACATTAAACTAGAATACCAAATGCTTCTGAGAACAAGCAGGACTTGTTCATGTTTAAAACTGGATTTAAAGCTAGATAGAAAAGAAATAGTATGCAGATGTTTAGGGAGGCAGTTTCCAGGAGTATGGTGCAGCAAATGAAAAAGGACAAACCCAAGCCAAGGAAGAAGAAACCATATGTTAGATTTGTATGCATAAGGCCCACAGAGACCATGAAGTTTATCAGACAAGGGAAATTGGAAGTATAATCCAATGTCAATCTGGGGCTTAACATTATTGCGTGATAACCCACTACACACCAATTCAAGCAATGGGAAGTCAATCCGAACACAATCATTTGGTTTCACGTTTTTGCGTGATAGACTGCCACACGCAAATTCGGGCAATGGCATGCTATTTTTGGGCAATGGGGAACCAGTTCGAATGCAATGAGCATTCACATAATTTCGCTAAACTAGTGACTTTACGTGAATGCGTTCTGGCCCCACTTTCTTTTCATTCGAAATTAAGAGAAATTCCTCCTGTGTGATAAAATCCCATGTGAAAAATGTGGCTTTGCAAGCAAAGAAAGTATGTGTCACATAGAATATCCACTAACTCAAACTGGTGTAAAGCCATCTTAAAGTTCAGAGGGATTATGGACACCAATATTCAATAGCTAATATTCTTAAAACTCCTTCATCCTAAATTTCAAGTTCCCTTTTCTGATGGAAAATTCAAATGTTGCCCAGTATATATTTCTGAGTACGTCAGTGGCTTCATGTTGGAAGTACCACTTTCTTGAGAACTGCTAGAAACTCAGGAAAGTGGGAGAGATTGTTTAATCTCAGTAGCAGAGCAAACACAGAGGAATATGAGTGAGCAGGAAAACTAGGTCCACTATATTTCCCAGTCCCACGTGTCCCCAATAAAAGCACAGTCACTTGGTTAAAGTGAATAATAAAACAAGTTTACTTACAAAAGCATGTGGTATGAAGTAACACACAGGTCTAGCTTCATGTTGCAAGAAAAATAAGGTAGGAAAAGGTAGGTTACATACATTTTAGAAAAGTTTCTTCTCAGCATGCAAGGAAGGCATCTTCTCTTGAGCAAGGAGAGGGCAAGAGAGAAATAATGGTGGCTCTTTCTCTCAGGGACAAAAGGCAAAAGGTGTGCTCTTGGGTAAACAGGAAATGTGAGTAAACAATAAAACCATAGACATGCATTACTAGAAGGTTTCAGCATGCAAAGTTGCTATATCCCAACACTTCATTCATGTATACGTCAATCAGAGGCTGGACTCATGCAAGTGACAATGGTTTGCTGCAGATCCAGTGTTCTTCTCTTGTGCAGCTGGAGCCGGCAATACCTTCATGGTCCACATATGCACAACTTCCCCCTCCACGAACTGTAAGCCTAAACAATAATAAAGCATTCAAACAAATCATATCTAAAATATTAATCTTCTTTTTCATGGCAGAAACTAATCCCCAGATATCTGAATGGCAAGGTAACACTGAAGCAGTCTGCAACCTATTTTTCTCATTTGAAGGAAAATTATCAGAAACTCAGAGAATATTTTAGAAGGCTTGATATTCCCGTCATGTCACTACATTTCTGGTTTCTGATCTCTTATCTTTCTTGCTTGAACTGTACAGAAGAAAGGCTTACCATTCATGGGAAATGGTTCCATTAATCCATCTCCAGGTCTGCAATGGATTATCTCTTCGGAGACCAATCCAGTGGTCAGGAGGACTTTTGTGACGTAAAAGGAAACTCTTGAAAATAAGAAAGAAAAAATACATTATCAACTCCAATTTGGTTGGAATGTTTGACAAGAAACCAGATAAAGTAAAAATAAAATCACTTGATGAGGTGCTGAAAGAGCCATGATTTATCAAAATGGCATCTTCACAATAGTTTTTGACTGGAAAATATAAGACCCCTGCCTTTTTCCTCCCTTGTGTCTGGCAAACAATTCTAGGTGATTCCCACTTCCCACTCAACTTGGAAGAGAAATGGGAGTTAAAACTTCTGTTAAAACAAATGAAGGACAGAAAGAAGGGGTAGGTTCTTAACATTTACACTTGGAGCATAAAGATCAGCACCCCTGCCCTTTGTACTGTGGCTTTCCATTCATCAGGCAAGGAATCTAGCATATTTTCTTAATGGACAAAGAAGACACTTCCAGAGGTGGCTGAGTCTTAAACAGACAAAAGAGCAAAGGATTAAGATCTCCCTCCGCTTCCACTTGCAGCCATCTACTCTTCTCCTGTTGTGCCAATAAAAAAAACAACACAGGAAAGATGCATTCAACTGCACAAATGATGGATTATAGCCCCAAGGAAGAAAGGTTTTCAAGCCTGTACTATGTCTAAATAAGATAATGGTTCTCTGATTATGGAAAGCCACTCTCTAATCAAAAGCTGTGTTTGCTTTTCATAAGAGGAAAGTTCTAAAATAGGTAAGCTGCATGCTTTCCCCAAGATGATATAGATATATATTCCAAAATGGGCGAAGGCATTTCCCCCAAGTTCCTATCACCACCACTTTAGTCCAAGAAGCCTTTTTTGAAATAGAAAATGAATAAGGAGGAGGTTTTCTTGGCAAGATTTGTTCAGAGAAAATTTGTCATTGCCTTCCCCTGAGACTGAGTGTGTGTTTTGCTCAAAGTCACCCAGTGGGTTTCATGGCCAAGAGATGGGAATCGAACCCTGATCTCCAGAGCTCTAGTCTAACACTCAAACCATTGCACCACTCCTGAATCTAAAATGGCCCAGGAAGGCCCCATAACATGAAAATATCCCTCTGTCCCTCCAGATGTTGTGAGGCATACAGGAAGTTGCAATAGAATGATATCCTGTTGTATACAGATTTCCCACCACAGCTGTTCAAATTCCATCATTTGAATCATTTTCAGTAATCAAAGTACACTTGTCACTGTAATTCTGTAATCAGTCCACAAATTATTTGGTTATTTTATTGCATAAGTGGACAAATGTGGAAGGCTAGGGGACCACACACCCCTCATTGCACCTATCCCTGTTATATAAAATAAAATATATACATTTTAAAACAAATCATATTGTCTTGATGCCAAATCTCTATGGGGAGCATGGAGTTATTTTCACTCTGTTTTTGACCTTCCTCAGCAATTTTAGATCCAGTAGTGTATTGTTATGTATTATTTATATTTTTATGCTATTATTTCTTAGATTATGCACCATGGGCAGGTTTACTTTTATTGTTTGTATGTACAGTCTACACCACTATATAAATCTACACCACTATATAAATAAAGCATGATGATGATGATGATGATGATGATGATGATGATGATGATAACAGTAATAATGATAATAATAATTGTAGTGCCATAGTAGTTTTTATACAGAAAGATAAAGATCATAATGAAGAAAGTCTAAGCATTTGTATTAAAGTATAAACATAGAGGGAGGCGAGTCTTTTCTTCAGCCTGTAGGATGAACTTTCTCAGACTTTTTTAAAGAAAAGCAATGCCAGGGCATAGCTATTAAAACAGAATCAGTTATAGTACGTTCGTTATCATGGTTTCCCCAGGTAATTATATTTTCACAAGGAGGTTGAGAATAACACCTCAGACCCCTTCTTTCCCCAATCAATTTTTTTGCGCCAGGAGGGGGGGAGTGTCAGCTTTTAAAACAGGATTACTTAAAGCTTATTTTGATTTTGAATAATAGCCAGATTCAGAAATTGTGCTTTGCATAATTTTCTAAGGTCATCAATTATTATGTTAAAAACATAGTTGGTAAATTCAGAAAA
Organism: Sceloporus undulatus; assembly: GCF_019175285.1. Taxonomy (NCBI): domain Eukaryota; kingdom Metazoa; phylum Chordata; class Lepidosauria; order Squamata; family Phrynosomatidae; genus Sceloporus; species Sceloporus undulatus. Next base: position 18,490,924 of record NC_056523.1, on the reverse strand, counting down.
TGCAGTAGTAACTCAAACTTTCTATTTAGTACTTGTAGCTGAAGCAGTGAAATGCACACACTTCAGTGTCTGCTGCTTCTAATATTCATTATTTCAGTATATTTTTATACTTCTCAATCATGAAACAGGATTCAAAACCATTTTGGAATAATAAAAAGCAAAACCCACAAAACCAAGTGGTAAAGTACTAAAATAAGGATAACACAATAATGAAAGCCCTCTAGTATTCCCCAGGGATATCAACCATTGAACGTACCATCTCTTCTTGAGAGTCAATCACAGCCAGAGAGGCATTGTGAGAAGAGCAGTGTAAACTACTAGAGGTCCAGTTTCTTTCAGCTGCTGAAAAGTAGTAGCATTTCCTCTGGTAACCAATCCAGCCATTTGGACAGAGATCACAAGGGAGAAGAGGAAGAGGAGATGGGTGTATTTCAAATGTTCTCACTGGTGATAAAAATCAGAATTTTAACAACTAATTTTCGTTATTAGTTAGCATTAAAAATTTGCAAAATAACATCCACCATTCCACCCACCTCAGTTACAATTCATCAAAAATTTGCTAATTTACATCACATACTCAATCATAATGTTTAGTTTATTGTGGGTTTTTCGGGCTATGTGGCTATGTTCTAGAAGAGTTTATTCCTGACATTTTGCCACAGATGCTGGCGAAAGGTCAGGAATAAACTTTTCTAGAACATAGCCACATAGCCCGAAAAACCCACAAAAAAACTATGGATGCCGGTCATGACAGCCTTTGACTTCACATGAAGTCATAATGTTGGCTTAACCTATCATATATTATTGCTGTTAATTATGGACTCCTGCTTTATACTCTTTCCCTTAGAAGACATATTTCCAGATTGTCATTTGGTTCACTGTGATATTTCAAAACTATTAATACACACAATTGTTTATAATAGAAAAACCTTTAAAAATGATTTAAAAGAGTTTCAGAATAGCTCATGAAAGCTACAGTGGACAAGCTAGCAACTGGAACTTGAGTGAAGTAACATTAGGTAGAACAGAAATTTTAAAAATCCAATCAAAATAAATCTAATCAGCAACATTCTAGACTCCTCAATGTTAAGAATCATTGGCATTCTAAAATAAAATGTCAGAAAATTTACAGTGCTATATAAATAAAGGTTGATTAATAATAATAATAATAATAATAATAATAATAATAGAAAATCCATGGCAACAGGGACGTAGCCGGGGGGGGGGTTCTTGGAGTCCGGATCCTCCCTTCCATTAGAAAAATGAATGGTGTGTGCTGCTGCGCCACTTCACCCAAGCCCCATTATAATGGTGGCACTTAGTCTGGACTCCCCCCCCCCCCCAACATCCTAGCTACGTCCCTGATGGCAATAAAATTCATGCAGCTCTTCACTCACCAGATAATGTAGTGAAGAAAATAAGATTCAGAATCACGCTCCCAATTGCCATACACAAAATTACGCTGTATATTACATAGTTTCTTGTTTTGCTTCTGAGGCATGAAGTTCTTTTCGAGGTATACCCTTGAAGTAATTAATAGAAAGTGTGATGTTTTATTCAAGATAAATCTATTCATCTTGCAGAACTCAAAATAAGACACCAATGAAAGACCTTATGGAAGAGAAATATTTGTTCTACAATCGGGGTTACCAACTTTCTTTTTCTATTGGCCTCACTTCTGGGTCCTTAAAAGCCCAAGAACTACCAGATTCAGTTTCCACCTGAGCCAGGTGTTCTGGGAAAAATACACCAAGAACGAAAAAAGTGGCTGTATTTTTTCTGCCTGTTTGTTGTCCCCAGCAGCCATTCATCTGTTCATCTGGCCATTCAGCGACACTTAAAACAAAACCTTTTACCCCTGGTTCCTTTTCTCTTGTGGTCCCTTTCCTATGCTGTCTCAATGGCATCTGAAGTACTACACCAAGACAATTGCCCAAATCATACAAGCACTTCTTTTGCTGCCATCTCTCTCCACCAAGACCACTCAACTGGGATGGCTGTCACTCCCCTCAGGGCTGTTGAGTTGGAGTCAGAAGACTCATCAGTAATTTTGAGAACAGTCAGACATAGTGACTCCCACTCTGGCTTCAAAAGAAAAATTTATAATATTGAAACAATATGTTTCCATTAAACCCAATATATGCGTGCGTGTGTGTTTGTGTATGTACCGTATTTTCCGACCTATAAGACGACTGGGCGTATAAGACGACCCCCAACTTTTCCAGTTAAAATATAGAGTTTGGGATATACTCGCCGTATAAGACCACCCCTCTTCCAATGTACACCAAATAAAAATAAACAATCAATATTTGTTTTTTCAGTAGGGTAATTTTTAATTCAATGCTTTATGACGGAAAACTGTCACTTAGAACATAAGGCGGTGTTGTCAGCAAACATGTAAACAGAGAACAGGGAGAGTGGATTAAACTTTCCTAATCACTCTAAAACTGAAAGTAACAGCGCTGCCATCCTGTTGTTCTCTAAGCTTCACCAAACTGGAACTGACGATGATAGGAGGAAGATAGATAAACGCAATAGAGAGAAGGCAAGTGCTGGGCAAGTCCCTGTGAGTTAGCATGCCCATCATAACTGCAAGCTATGGTGTTTCTACAGGGAAACCTCAAATCTCCTTGGGGGGGTTTGTCATCTGATAACTAATAATTACACTCAATGGATCTGTGAAACGCTTGTAAGGCAGTCATGCGTATGGATCAACTCTGTATCAGATGTGTAGTCTCAAGCTCGGCGTCCTCTTCATCTTGCCACAGAGTAGTCATCCTCCGATACCATCTAATTAATTTTATAGCATCACTTCTTGGAAGAGACCTTGATTAGCTGTTTCCGCTGGCATCATATCTTCCAGGGCTTTTATGACTAATTTGCACAAGGCATCCACTGTGGGAGCAACGCATGTTTTCCTCCTTGTGATGCTTTTCGCCGTTAAACCAGGCATTCAGCTCCTCGGCAGCTTTCTCGAATGCGATCTTTAATAGTTGGCTTGGTTTTAGGCACCGGCATCCGTGGCTGTACCAACGATGTCATCCTGCAGGAATACACTGCCCAATCCTGTGTTTTTAGTCTTGCAAGCCTTTGCTTGTGGGCTTGGGTATGTTAATGAGCCCGGAAATATCCCATCACCAGTGAGACTAGTTTTTTTAATAGGTCCCACCTGGTCGCCTCTGCTCCATACCAGTGTCAGCCATAGCTTTAACCCCTTCTTCGATCCATCGGCAGCTTTTTCATTCACATGTACAAAACAACAACAGGGAACTTGAGTTTTGGCATGGTTTTCTTTTAAATAGCTTTGGTCTCGTTGGTGCCATCGGAGCTGTGCTCCTAATACCACTCGTAAACTTGGATTTCTGCATGGTCCGTGTTGTTTTTAATTAAAATTGTTTTTTTCCCTTTTGATGGAGCTAGTTTTTATTCGACCATATCAAAATTCAGTGGAGTTTTCATGCATATTTCCAATACTTGCTTATCCGCATAGCCAGGTTAGTGCGCTGTTGTTATGCGTAGCTATGGAAACAATTCTTTGCTTATCAAGATCTGGGCAGGTAATGTCTGACTATTTTCGTCTTCCTCAGGTATCATATCATGCCGTTCCATGAATCTAGTAACACCAGGGGATACGTGGCCTTAATTGTTGGCTGGGCTGGTGATCTGGGTTAGATTTGGCCGACTGAAGTACAAACAGACGTAGTTGATTTGCTTGTCACTACATACCATTTGGCGATGCCTCTTCTCGCCATATCTGCTACATGTTTTTTCAAGTTCTGGCCATGTGGTGCCGCTTCGTAGGCACACGTACGCCTTGGCAGACTCTGTAATGCGTTTCATCTTGCTTCCAGTCCGAACGCATCTCTGTTCTCTACGCATGGTTGTTGGCTAGTCAGCGGCGTTATTATGTTCCCCGGCAAAGTTTACAACTAAGTTTAAACTGGCTTCATATTTCTTGTCGTGCTTGCGGTAAGCCATGATGAATTTTGATTTTGGATAGTTTCTATACAAGTACTGTATGTACTGGTGGCTTGGTCTGTATGAATCAGGTACAGGTACGGTACTGGGGCTGTATCTGTATGTTGGTACCCAGTGTACAACAACCTGCAGACAAGCAAGTGATGTGGCTTGGTTTTGATGAGTTTAATTTATTTATTGTATTTATTATGTATTTTACTTGGCTGTCTGCTATCTATCTATGGCGTATCTATCTAGTCTGATCTTATTTCTGTTTTTTTTATTTTTAATTCTGTATGGTCATTTCTTACAGGTGTACCCCGGTTACAAATTAATTCGTTCCGGGCTGCGGCCGTTCGTACCGAAAAGCATTCGCAAGCTTCCCGCATGGCGCTAGATCAGGCGAAAGCCGCGCGTTTGGGTGTGAAATAGGCGGCCGAAAAGGCACCAAAAATTTTCGTAACCCGAAAAACAGGCGTAAAACGCGGACAGTTTTTTTAGAATAGCATTTTTTTCGAACCCTTGCGTACCCCTGAAAATTTTCGAAGGCGGCGCATTGTCCGTATCCCGGGTACCACGGTATTTTTTATTTTTTAACACTAGGGGGGCTAGCTGCTATGTGTTTCCAATGTAGTGACTTTCACACGAAACTGGGACTTTTCAGAGACGTTGTGTGATTTTGGTGATTAGTTTTAATGTAATTTTGTTGAGAGTTGAAAATATTTTTGGTGAGATGGGGGGGGGACTTGTGAATTTTGGCCAAATCGTTTGGGGTAATTATCTTCAGGGCGTGCTGGCAAACAATCCCCAGGCCTTGCTGAGCCTGCAAGCGCTGCCTTGCAGGCAGGGCAGTGCGCTGGCTAGTTAAGGCCAAGTTTAGGGGGCGCGTGCCCACATAATGCTTCGCTGGCTTCAAAGGCCTCCAGAGGCCTGGATAAGCCGGGCAGTTAGGGGCGCGCTGTGCGCGCACGAGGCGTGGCTTTCGGCCTCCGGTAGGCCTTTGGACAGCCAGCACTGCAGGTCCCCTTCCGCTCGGCTTCCAAAGGTCACCTCCGGAGGCGGGCGTCCATGCCGGAGGCTTTGGAAGCAGCGAGCCAGGGAGGGCCGCCGCTCGGGCCGGCTCCAAGGTCTCCGGAGGGGCATCCTCGCAGAGGGCTTTGGAAGCCGCAGCCAGGGAGGGCCCCTTGCCCGCTTCCAAGTGCCTCCGGAGGGGCGTCCTCGCGAGGCTTTGGAAGCCGCAGCGCAGGGAGGGCCCCCCGCGGCGCCGGCTTCGCAAATCGCTCGAGGCGCCGGCTTCTGGGAAGCAGCAGCCCAGGGAGGACTACCCCTGCGCCTGGGCTCCAAGGGCCTCGGCAGGGCTTTTGGAACTGCAGGTAGGCAACCAGGTAAGTGCTCTACCAGCGTATACAGGCCCCCCCGACACTTTGACCCCGTTTTAGAGGTAGAAAGTAGTCGTGTACGCCGAAATACGGGTATATTTAATAGGCTCTAGTATGTTACTATTTCTTATATAGGCATCTGAGGAAACCTTTTTCCTTTCAGAAATTTTAAGTTGTTCTAAGCTAGGCCTGATCAGTCATTTGTGATGACTTGCCTGTGGCGACCTAGAGAAGCATGATCATGAGAATCATAGGATGTGGGAGTTGGAAAAACCATGGCACAGGGCCGAGACCAGTCCAGCGCCCTTGCCAGGCAGGGAAATCCTCTATCAAAGCTGCCCGACAGATGGCCATCCAGCCTCTGTTTTAGAAGACTCGGCAAGAAGAGTAGCTCTAGCTACTATTGGTCGCGCAACCGCTACGAGGCGCCGAGGAGCCAGCCCCAGCCAGTCCTGCGATGCGCGGCCTCCACCAGCCGCCACCGCTCGCTCGTCTCTCCTCGGCCAGAGGCCTTGGCGCCCGCCCTCGCTCCTCCGTGCTTATCTTGTGTGTAGGGAGGAGAGGATGGTCACGGCCTTGGGCAGAGGAGGCAAAGGGGAAGCCCATGGGCCGCTCCTCCCTTCCGTCCCCGCACGGCCCCGGCCGCCTGGCCCCACTGCCGCCAGCGGGCTGCGCCACCTCCTCCTCCACCCGGCTGCTGCCCAGCAGCTGGAGGAGGCAAGATGTGAGGCGGGGGCGCCTCCTGCGCTGCATGCGCCATTCCTCCCTTGCAGGGCGCCTCCTCCCGGGCTCCTGATGGCTCTTCAGAGGCCCAGCTCTGAGGATCTGCAGGAGCGCGTGGATGCCTCAGAGACGGCAGGAATCGTGGTGGCCTGCTCTGTCCCTCTAATAAAAAGTCCTACTTTAAAAATCATGTCCTTGACATTTGTCCTGGTTTGGAGGTCCTGGTTATGCAACCCTAAAGGGGGGAGGAGGAAGTAAGGAAGAGAGGGAGTAGGAAGAGGAGAGGGGGGGGGAAAGACGGAGGAAAAGAGGAGAAGGAAGATAATGTGTGTTGTAGGATCGCTAGTAGGCTGAATTCCGTTTCGTAGGTGTTTCGCGTTCTAGTCTGAACATGCTGTATTCAGATGCTTCCTCCTTATTCCGTGGTCATCAGCACGGGCTCACTTATACTGCGTTTTGCTTTTCCAGTCGTCCCTACCCTGTTTTTTAAATTTTTCGTTTTGTTTGCTTTTAATTTCTCCCAATTCTCCCTTCTCCCTTTTTTTTTCCCCGTTCTCGTTTGTTTTTTGTGTTGGGGTTTTAGTGTGTGGGGTGCATTTCGTGGTTGTAATCACTGATTGCGTGCTGCCGCTTACCTGCTGCTTACTAGTTATGCTGCTGCTAACTGCGTCCGACTAGATATCGCCGCACGGCCCCGCTGTTTTCTTTTGTTCCGCTGGTCGCGTGTCCCCTTCCCCGTGTCAGTTGGAGTTGGCTTTGCTTTCATGCGTCCCCCAGTTTCCCTTATTTTCCGTGCTCGATGTGTGGTGCTGGTGACTGCTCATGATGACTGCTACTTCATCTGTGGAATAGACAAAGTCCAACGCTCTGCTCCCTGTCTGTCTTTCGTCGCCTTCGTCTTCAGCTTAGATCTCTCTCCTTTCTGTATCCGATTCTCTGTAGGAGCCTGCAATGCTTTCTATGTTAGCACAATATCATTATAACATAATAAAATAGTCGCGCGCTTCTGCGCGTGCGTCTCGTGCTCTCCGTGCTCGCTTTGCTTCTTCTGTTCTGCTTTGCCTGTCTCGCTCGGCCTCTCTTCCTGCGCTCCCTCCGCTCGTTCTCTATCTATCATGCTAGTAGAATTCCATAGGGGTGTGTGATATTCGGTATAAAAAAAAATAACCTTTAGACGTGTTGGTGGTGTCTGGTGCGGGGGGTGGGTGGGAGTACTGGGGCGGGGACAAATGCGACCAGCGTCGTTAGGGACTGTGCGTTACATGGGTGTGCGTGTCTGTGTCGTGCTTTTTCCCCCTTTTCGCGTTCCGCCCCCCCCCCGTCCCTTGCCCCCTTCCCCCCTTCTCGCCGTCCACTTTTGGTGCACTCCGTTGCCCCCCCCCTTGCCCTGTTCAATTTGCATAGCCTGTTAAACCATGCTAGTGTTTTAACCCAAGGGGTTGGGTTGGGAATAGTCCCCTGAATATGCAGATTCCACGCCTTAAGTAAAGCCATGTAAATGCAACAATATGCTGTTGTGGTGGGGTGTTTGGAGTGCATGTTGGTGGGGTGTTTTTGGCCAGATATAGGCGGAACCGAAGAGGAGAAGGCGGTGCACACTGTCCTCCTCCTCCCCCGCGGGGCTTCGGTGAAGCTCCCCCCTGGCGTGCGCTTCCCGCCTCCAGAGGGTGGGAAGGCTTCCACCCCGCGGCTCGCCCCCCCCCTCAAGGTGTCTGAGGGACAGCAACCCGACCCCCGGCGCAAAAGTTGCCTACCCCTGCTCTACTACATTCCGAGGGAGTGTGTTCCACTGTGCGAACCAGCCCTTACTGTCAGGATGTTTCCTCCTAATGTTGCAGGCGGAATCTCTTTTCCTTGTAGCTTTGCATCCATTGTTCCGGTCCCAGTTTCCTGGAGCAACAGAAACCAAGCTGCTCCATCCTCATATGACAGTCATCCTACAAGTATTTTAAAACAGGGCTATCATATCACCTCTTAACCCTTCTTTTCTCCAGGCTAAACAGCCCTCAGCTCCCTAAGTCCGTTTCCTACATAGGACAGGTTTCCAGACCCTTCACCTCAATTTTAAAAATCCGCCCTCCTTTGGACAACAGCTTCATTTTCTCATGTCCTTTAAATTGTGGTGGCCCAGAACTGGACACAATATCCAGGTGGGGCCTGACCAAAGCAAGAATACAGTGGCAACTATTAATTCTCTGATCGAGAAGCACTGTACTTTCTATTGATGCACCTAAAATTGCATTGGCCTTGTTAGCTGCTGCATCACACCTGTTGACTGCATGTGTTCAACTTGTGGTCTACTTGGGACTCCTAGATCCCTTTCACATGTTGTCCTCCTTAAGCCGCCAGGTCTCCCATCCTATCTATGTCATTTATTTTTCCGCCCAAGTGAAGTACCTTACATTTCTCCCTGTTTGATTTCATTTGTTAGCTTGGCCCACTATTCTAGTCATGTCAGGTCATTTGAATTTTTGATCCTGTCTTCTGAGTATTAGCTATTCTTCCTAATGTTGGGTGTCATCTGCAAATTTGATTAAGGTGCCCCCAATTCTGTCCATCCCAAGGCATTGATAAGATGTTGAAAACACTGGCCCCAGGTAGACAGCCCTGTGGGGACCCCCCACTGGCTGTCTTTCTCTCCAGATGAAAAGGAGCCATGGTTGAGCACCCTTTGGGTTCGGCCGGTCAACCAATTCAAATCCATTAACCTTACCCCCCTTGTCTATCCCATGTTACGTGGTGTTTTGCAAGAATGTCATGGAAACCTTGTCAAAGGCCTTACCGAAAACAAGATATCCGACATTCACAACATTTCCCTTCATCTACCAAGCTGGTAATTTTATCAAAAAAGAGATTAGATGTGTCTGGCATGACTTGTTTCTCTGAAACCCATGTTAGTTTGTGTCATTAGGTGCATTGCCATCTAGATGCTTCAGATTTGCTATTGATGAGCGTGCTCTAGAATCGTTCCTGGTACTGGATCGCAGACTAACTGACGGTAATCGTTGGGATCTCTCTTTTTTTCCCTTTTTCAGATGGGGCAGAACGTTTTGCCCTCTTCCAGTCTCGGGACCTTTCTCCTGTTCTCCAGCAGTTTTCAAAGAGGTTATTGCCAAGGGCTCCGATATTACTTTGCCGTTCTTTTAATTACCCTTGGATGTGTCATCTGGTCGTGGAGATTTATATTCGTTTAGGTTAAACAGGTATCCTGTACTATTCTTTACTTATTCTGTGCTGAAATGTCCCCGTTCTGTGCTCTGCTGCTCCAGTATCCTCAGATTGAACACCCTTTTCCGTTTCGGAAAACACTGAGGCAAGAAGTGTTTGAGTAATTCTGCCTTGTTTCTCTGTCGTCGGTTGGCTGTTGCCTCTTCCTCACATATGGCCCATTCCTTTAAAAAAGCCTTCCTTGATCCCCTGGAGATATCTAACTACCAGCCGGTCCTCTCTTCTAACGTTTGGGCAGGTGGCAAGAGGGGCGTTGCTAACAACTCCCACAGTCTTGGTGACACGGATTATCTTGATCTTTCAACCGGGCTTCAGGTTAGGGATGTAAAATGTCGCCAAATTTTCGAAAATCTAGAGAACAAATGCAATTTCTGACAATTCCGATACCATGTAGAGAGGAAATTTCTGAGTAATCGCGATCAGGAGTAATGAAGTTGATTTTTAATAATTGCACAAATGAAGGGAAGAGAGAATTTTTGAGCCTGACAAATTCGCGCCAGGATTTGGGTAGTTTGCATAAGAAAAGCTATCTATGCCTGGCTCTGTACCAGGGGCTATTTCCTTTGTTTAGTGGAAAAACAAAACAGAACAAAAGGAGGAGGCCTTCTCACTTTACATCATGCTCTGCATTCAAATTCGCACAAAAGAGAGAGGAGGTGCGGGATGTCCCAAAGGGGGATGTCCAAATTAATAATAAGAATAATAATTTATCCCACTCTTCAGCCCAAAAGGCTATAGAGCAGCGTACAATTACTAGTATTTCCCTCCCTCAGGGCTTGCAATCTAAAGGGACAAGAGCAAAAGGAGAAGCAATGGCAGGGGAAAAGGTCCAGCAGATCCTCATGCTCCCCACATTCTCTTTTTGTGAGGGTCACATTCTCTCACCTCAGAGGCAGGGACTGACCGCTCTCTCTCTCTCTGGCACCTCTCCCAGGGGTGAGGCTAGGTCATGCAAGATGTGATGATATGATGATGATGATGATATGATTTAAGTGTATCCTTACCCCAAAGGCTGAGGACTAGATGTATTGTCGGATGTGGAGTTGTTTTCAAAATACTCCAGTTCGACATGACTGTAATGCGTATGGAAAATCCTGGGATTTGCAGTTGGGTGCCACCAGTGCTCTCTTACAAGAAGGTAAAGTCTCCAAAACTACAATACCCCAGATATTGTTGTTGTTGTCTGTTGTTTTTATGTTCTTATTATCCCAGTTTTGGGATGCCCTACTTGGCCAAGACACACGCTCTCACGCCTCGAAGGGAGGCACGGCCCCCCCCAACAAGCCTTGCATGCATGCCAGGAGAGTCCTCCAAAGTCACCACACACAACAAAAACAGTCATGCTTCCAAGAGGGTCATGGGGAAAGGGAGCCCAGGGTTTGGATGCCCACCTTGGCCAAGACCCCTCACACCACCTCGAATGGAGACACTGGCCACCCCCAACAAGCCTTGCATGCCAGGAGAGTCCTCCAAAGTCACACACACACAACAACGTCATGTTTCCAAGAGGTCATGGGGAAGGGAGGTCAGAGTTTGGATGCCCACCTTGGCCAAGACACCTCTCACAGGCCTAGAAGGGAGGTACTGCCCCCCCCCCAACAAGCCTTGCTGCAGCCAGGAGAGTCCTCCAAACGTACACAACACACAAAAACAGCCATGTGTCCAAGAGGTCATGGGGAAGGGAGCCCAGGGTTTGGATGCCCACCTTGGCAAGACACGCTCTCTCAGCCTCGAAGGGAGGCACTGCCTCCCACAACAAGCCTTGCATGCCATCAAGGCTCTCAAGGACACAACAAAAACAGTCATGAGCGGTCACAAGAGGGCAGGGGAAAGGAGACACCGGGGTTGGATGCCACCCGTGGCCACACACACTCCTCACAGCCTCAAAGGGAGGTACGGCCCCCCAAAAGCCCTGCAGCCAGGAGCGCCTCCAAAGTCACAAAACACAAAAAAAGCCTGGTTCCAAGAGGTCATGGGGAAAGGGAGCCCAGGGTTTGGAACCCACACCTTGGCCAAGACACACTCTCTCTCAGCCTCGAAGGGAGCCCTGCCCCCCCCAACAAGCCTTGCATGCCAGGAGAGTCCTCCAAAGTCACAACAACACACAAAAACACATTCATGCTTCCAAGAGGTCATGGGGAAAGGGAGGTCAGAGTTTGGATGCCACCTTGGGCCAAGACACACCGCTCAGCCTCGAAGGAGGCACGGCCCCAAACAAGCCTTGCATGCCAGGAGAGTCCTCCAAAGTCAACAACAACACAAAAAACAGCCATGTTCCAATAGGTCATGGGGAAAGGGAGCCAGGGTTTTGGATGCCACTTTGGCCAAGACACACCTCCTCAGCCTCGAAGGGAGGCACTGCCCCCCAACAAGCCTTGCATGGCCGGAGAGTCCTCCAAAGTCCAAAACACACACAACCGACAAACCAGAGTCATGAAGAAAGGGAGGTCAGGGTTTGGATGCCCACCTTGGCCAAGACCACTCTCTCAGCCTGTGTGTGTAAGCATATACATGCAGCATTACACTTCAGCAGCTCCACAGTTTGTGTTTATGTGTATATATATTTATATATATATGCGTGTGTGTATATGTATATGTATGTAATTTCAGGCTTTATCTGCTTAATGACCCATTTGTTTGTCTTTTTGGCTGTCCATGGTATCCTCAACACTCTTCTCCAACACCACGTCACAAATGTGTTGATTTTCCTCTTATCTGCCTTCTTCACTGTCCAGCTCTCACATCCATACATGGTGATGGGGAATACAATGGTTTGGAAGAGTCTAATTGTAATGCTCAGTTATATATCTTTGCTCTTTGGGATCTTGTCTAGTTCTTTCATAGCTAACCTTCCCATTCTTGGTTTTATTTCTTGACTGCAGTCCCCATTCTACTATAGTAAATTTTTGTCACTACTAATTAATAGGCATTTGCCATTTATGGAGGCATCAGAGTCAGCATTGAGATAGCAGAAAAACAGAGGAGTTGGAATCAGTGCCAAAGGTTTCTGCCACCTTGGCCTCCATTGCAGATGAATTATATTATCTTTGTGGGTATCAAGGTCTAAGTGGCTTAAAAGAGCCATTTTGTGTTCAGTAAGCCCTGTTAAATAGACCATTCCTTAAGCCAGGCAGTTCAAATGATACAGAAGTGGTTGGGAATGGACTAATAGAATAAATCTTCATGCTAGCAACCTGCTTCTACTGTTCTCATGTCTGTTAGGATGGGAGATAGCTCACATCTGGCTGTTCCATTCCCTTTGTTGTCTTGCCCTATACAACTTCAGGAATCCCTTTTCCAAGTGTCTCAATTGTGGGGGCACATTCCAAGCCCAGGGATCAATTTTCAGCTAAATGGATCTGCCATGTTTGACCTGTAATACTCTGGGCAGAATCTATTCTGTCACTTGCTGTGGAGGAGGCTGGCACCCACTGGCAAAAGGGCTGTGATGCTGCCTCTGCTATAGGTAGAGACATCAAATCCCAGGGGGGAAATAGAAAACAACAAGGAAAAAAAATAGAAAAAAATAAAAAAGTAAGAAAATCAATTATGGAATGTTTTATTTTATCATGATTCAGGGGGGAAATGGGGGGCATGGTTTTTTCCTAAATTTTTGTTCAAGCCTTTGACATCTCTAGCTATAGACCATCTATTTACCCTCAGTTTAACCTATCTGATAAGCAGTGATGTGTGTCAGTTTTTTGGTATCAAAAGAAGTTTTGGGAGGCCTGGAATGGTGGCCAGTTCCATGCCAGAAATTAAACCAGATACAAATTGGTAATGAATGCCCTCTAGTAGATAAAAGTGGTTTGAAAAATCACATGTGGCTAGGGTGACAGAAAACTGCCCCAATCTAATCATAGGCAGTGCGTGAACCTGGCTCAGTTGTAATGACTTCTCCCTCCACATTTATGCATTCCTTCTGCGCAGTTATAATATCTGTTGAGGACTCACATCAAGGGCAGGGATCCAAGTTGGTGGTGGGGGATTCCCTCCTGTACATCCCCTTGTGGACTGGACAACATCAGGGTAGTTGTAAGATATAACAGCCACACCCTGTAGCCCAGGGAAGTCAGGCTTAGTAAGCCTGGTAGGGCTTGGGCAACAACAGGACCCATACAGCACATGGGCCAGATTGGGCCTCTGACCCAGAGATTCTTCTCATCCAACATGTGGTGTAGAATGAAATGAGTAGTAAGCAGACTGTAATTTTATCCTACAAGTGTGGGAGTCAAAATCATCACAGAACAATGACAGCTGAATAAGGGCTTCTCTCTTTCCAAATTTAGGTTAACAGACTCCCACTTCTCATGCTAGAAGTAAATTCATATTTCTTCTGGGACTAGACAAAGGCATACTTCTGCCTGTGTTACCACAACTCACCATCTTCCGAGAACTCTGTCTTCAAAAGAGATTCTTCTACTTTGATGTTTCTATTCTCTTTTGCATGTGAATCCAGGGGGTGATCATGCTGCCATTCTTCTTTACTTTTGTGAGTTTCAGACATATCTTTGCTCTCAGCCAATTGAATTTACCGATGTCAGATAGCCGATTATTCTACTCAGAACTTTTATTCATGTGATGTAATCAGCAAAAACATAGCACAACTACCATGAAATCATGCATTTTATTCTCTGCCTTTGCCCAACCAAACTGTGCTGTCTGTGTCACACAGATCTCCTATTGAAAGCAATCCTTGTGACTGTTCTTATGGCCAATACTAAATGTGCTGCTCTTGATGCTGAAGAATCTGTCTTGCTTTGTGGCAACGCATATTCACTCTAAAGTCCATATCAAAGAGTAGTCTGTGGAGAAGAATTACATTGTGAAAATAGTGTCAGATTTCCAAATGGCTTTAAATCATGTTCTAAACTATTATTTCCATACACAGTGTGTATGGAACTCAAATAAAGGTAGGGGACTGGGGATCCCCATCAACTGTATCACCTTCTCTTCAGATGGGGAATTACCAGAGAAGCTTAGGACCACTGGCACCTGTGTATACTAGCAGTAACTGAGAAGAACTGTAGCTTATGGGGAAATAAGTTTTTATTTAGAAAAATGCAAAGCACAATCACATATACACAATAGCAATTGAAACAGGCACAGCATTCAGAGCTGACCAAAACGGGAAGTGGATATTTTATAGAGGGATTTAAGGGTTTAAAGAACGCAATATTTATCTGTCCAAACCAGTAAACCTTGGAAGCTTGAAGTGGCTCATACTGAGGTCTGGGGGCAGTACAGTTCATATATGGAATACAGATTGGGGACAATGGTATGAGCAGAGGTTGGGTTTTGGGACCAATATTTATACCTGAAATCTAGCCCTGAGCAATTACAAGGTAAAAAAAATGTCTTGATGTCTTTCCTAGGAATCAACAATGGGATTCTGGGCTGGTTGATGGCTTTAACTTTAAAGTCACATAAACAGTCAAGATAACCCTGGGTGTGAAGATGGGATAGGTGTCTGGGAATACGGCAGGGGTGGCAGCAGAGGAGTATGCTTACTGCTTTAGATGCAAGGAAATTCTTTGTCGCATGGTGCAAGAGGAAATCCAGAGGATGTAGGGGGAAGGAAGAAGTGATTAGTACACCCATTAGGGATTATCTAGGTCCTTCCACATGCCTTTAGTTCTATCATGACCACCCATGAGAAGTTCATCTGGTCTTTCAGAGGTCATTGTGACCAACTAGAAACATGCCTGACTCTTAATATGAAAACTATGAAATATGGAGATCTGGAACCCCAAACAATGCAGGGTATGGAGGGTGTGCTAACAACAACATAGACATTTTCTTCCAAACTCTCCATTGATAGAGACCTTACTCCTTCTGTCTTACACATCTTTGGGATCAGGGGTGGATTGGGCAATAGAGTAGAATCTGCAGATATAATTAATAATAATAATAATTTGTTTTATTTATATACTGCTATTCCAAAGATCATAGCAGTGAACAGCAAGTAAGCTAATTAGCAAGTCAGCTAATTTGCCCCCAACAGTCTGGGTACTCATTTTAGCGACCTCGGAAGTATGCAAGCCTGAGTCGAGCTTGGGCCCTTTTGCTGGTCTTGAACTCGCAACCTTCTGGTTTCAGTGAATGGCTGCTGTACAGGCATTTAACCACTGCGCCACCAGGGCTCCTGGTATATGTTTTGTTTCAGACTATTTGACTTTTTTTCATATTTGTGTAAAACAGTGCTTGGCAATCTAGGGATCCCAAATATTGGACTACAGTCCCCCCACTAAACTGCATTTCCCAGGATTCCACAGGATGGAACCATGCCTGTTAAAGTAGAATCACAGTGCTATAACTGCATAGTGTGAATGGGCCCCAAGTCATAGAATCTCTGCAACACTGGATCTCTTTTCATGTTATCACTTGCGAGGGGGCAGCAGCAAGGTGTACTCAGCAGAGACAAGGGTGCTTGCAGACTGGAGTTCATTGTATGGGTCTGTTGGCTTCAAGTACAATCTGCCAAAATTAAGGGGATGCCCCAGAGATCCCAGGAACCAGCAAGAAGAGCTAGGATGTCCAGAGTGAACTATAAGATCCAGATGCTGGCTTATGGTTTTCTTTAGACTTTTATTCCAGCCGTTCTTCTTTAGGAAGTTTTCTTAATGCAGTGGTGCCTTAAAGACACTGTAAACCTTATGGGTCTTCCTTCCCATTCACAGCAACAATGCTGCATTTCAAATGTCTGAGTTTCAAGACATTTATTTCTATCACATCTGATAATGTACAGTATGAGCATTTTGTGTTCCTGCAATCCTCTTGAAGTGACTGTGTGGCCAAACTGTTGAAAGAGCAGGAGTGAGGAACACAGAGGCCTATCTGCAAGAATACCCTTCCATACCATCTGAACTGAGGACAACCATCGGGCTAGGACTAACATCATCTCTTTTTTTACTCCTGTATCATTTTTAACACCTTTGCTTGATGAAAGTCCAAAATACACTGCAGAAATAATCCAGTTTAAGACAGCTTCCTGGGAATTGTAGTTTATTGTGACAGAGAAGGCTAAATGGCTCAGAAAACTATAGTTTCCAGAATTCCCTAGCACTGAGATAGGGCAGTTAAAGCTGACTCAAATTGGATTATTGCTGCAGAGTGTTTTGGATCAAAGAAGCCAGTGGAGTTTTGAAAGCTTGCAACATGTATAATGTGTATTTTAGTTGTCCAATAAATATATCCCTGTTTTGTGGATTTTGGATGATACTATACTTTGCTATATGGCCAAGCAGGCTACATCCAGATATTTGTACATGGTATGTGCATGTGTGTGATTTGTTAAACTACCCTTTAAATTGAGAAGGAGTAACTAGCTGGAATTTTCCAAATCAGGGATATGCATCTGATGAAGTTAGCTGAACAGGTTTCTCGTAGTTTGCACAAGTACATTTACCTCCATTATGCTTAATCCAAACTTTCAGTTATTCACTTACACCTAACTCAGTATGTGAAGTTAGGTTTAGTAAGTAGCAAAACCACTCATGAAAATTAAAGTAAGTGTATAGAAGCCTGCTTAGTGTAGTGGTTTCAGTGTTGGACTTGGACTACAACTATGGAGGCCAGGGTTCAAATCCCTGCTTGACCATGACAACTGACTGTGTGGCCTTGGACAAGTCACACACTCTCAGCCGCAATGGCAAACCTTCTCTGAACAAACCTTGGGTACATAACAACAACACTATCAGCATATTTCTAACTTAATGTGGTTTATAAAATATTTATTGTTTTAAATTTACTAAGAACTAGTATAGGACTATGGAGCCTTCAAAATATGTTGTGTTACAAAGAAGAAATGAAGAAAAAGCAGACTGAGATGTACTGAGAAACTGTTAAATGGATCTGTAATTGGTTGACCGGCCGAACCCAAAGGGTGCTCAACAATGGCTCCTTTTCATCCTGGAAAGAAGTGACCAGTGGGGTCCCACAGGGCTCTGTCCTGGGCCCAGTGCTATTCAACATCTTTATCAATGACCTGGATGATAGAATTGGGAGCATACTTATCAAATCTGCAGATGACACCCAAATTAGGGGGATAGCTAATACCCCAGAGGACAGGATCAAGATCAAATGACCTGAATAGACTAGAAAGTGGGCCAAGCTAACAAAATGGAAATTCAACACAGAGAAATGTAAGGTATTGCACTTAGGGCGGAAAATAAAATGCACAGATATAGGATGGGTGACCACCTGGTGAATGAAAACGTGTGAAAGGGATCTGGAGTCCAAGTAGACCCAAGTTGAACATGAGTGAACAGTGTGATGCGGCAGCTAAAAAGGCCAAGCTATTTGGCTGCATCAATAGAAGTTAGTGTCTAGATCAAGAGAAGATAGTGCCCTGTATTCTGCCTTGGTCAGGCCCCACCTGATATTGTGTCCAGTTCTGGGCGCACAATCAGAAGGACATTGGAAACGGAGCGTGTCCAGGGGGCGACAAAAATGGTGAGGGTCTGGAAACATGCCTATGAGGAACGACTTGGGAGCTGGGGTGTTTAGCCTGGGGAAGAAAGAAGGTTAAGAGTGATTGATAGCCCTGTTTAAATATTCGAAGGTGTCTATTGAGGAGGGGCAAGCTGTTTTTGCTGCTCCAGAGACAGGACCGGAACAATGGATGCAAGCTACAGGAAAAGAGGATTCCACCTGAACATTCGGAGGAACTTCCTGACAGTAAGGGCTGTTCGACAGTGGAATGACTCCTCGGAAGGTGGAGGTCTGCCGCTTGGAGGTCTTTAAACAGAGGCTGGATGGCCATCTGTCAGGGATGCTTTGATTTGGATTTCCTGCATGGCATGGGGTTGGACTGGATGGCCCTAGTGGTCTCTTCCAACTCTACGATTCTATGATTCTACTGGCTGCTCCCTGGAAAATCTCAGTATATTGGCAAGGGCTTTCTTGTTTAACAAAAGCAACAAGTTCTTTTCTCTTCTCAAAAGCAGTAGGAGGTGGAAAAGAATACCAGGAATGCTTTTCAGTAAGAGGGCTGAAAATGTTTGGGGCACCTGCACTTTGATTATAAGCCCTTCATACCACTTGGACTGGCAGGACTCCCTCCTTCCTCAATGAACTACAAATCCCAGGATTCCATGGGATGGGATGGAATAGATAAGTGATTTCATATGGGTAGACCCACACAGTGCAGACAATTTTTTAGTTTCTGAGCTGATCATGTCCCAAGAGGCTGTCTGCTGATAATGCTGTATACATTTCAATGTGAAGTCGAAGGCTTTAATGGCCGGCATCCATGTTTTTTGTGGGTTTTTCGGGCTATATGGCCATGTTCTAGAAGATTTTCTTCCTGACGTTTTGGCAGCATCTGTGGCTGGCATCTTCAGATAATACATTTCACTTTATCAGTCTACCTTGTAATGACATTCATTATGTTACACAGCTTTTCTTAGCCTGGTGCCTTCCATATGTGCTAGAATGTAAACTCTGCTAGTTGGTAATAATGGATAATATTGTCCAAACCACTGGAAGTGGAAGGTGCTACACTGGGAAAGGCTGAAGTTTCTAAATACCTAGAACGGCAAGCACCATTCTCCAGATCCACCCCCAATTTGCATTGTTGTTTAAAATTAAATAACACAAGTATTTCCTCCAGTATTACTGTAGAGAAAAGAAGTAAATTTGCTGATTTTAATGGTGAGGTTAGCTAGACACCCTTTAGTTCCCCATAATGGCCATAATGGGGATTATGAGAACTGTACTTCAAAAAATTATTTTTCAAGCTTTCAGTGTATATATTCATGTATAAGTCTAAAAATTTTAGTCAAGAAGTTGACCCAAAAATCCTGAGTCGACTTATCCATGGGTCAATAAAGGTACTGTAAGTACTGTATTTTAACATTTATTTTAAAAAAGGAACTGTCCCCTGGTGAAAGGCAAAAATGTAATTTGCCCGGGAATCACTGAACCCCTCCCCCCCATTCTTTCATCCATCCAGCCTTTATTTTGAGTACAAATAGTTATGCCTGCTAGAATTTTGTTTTCCTTTGCATCCTCCTTTTGATCCTTTGTTACATGCCCCTAGATTTTACCCTTGACATATCCACGGATCATATCAAAATCCATAATTTTGACCCCAAAACTTGCCCTCAACATATACACGAGGTCGTCCTTTGGTTGAGTATATATGGTACTTCTCTCTGTGGAGTTGAACTACTCTCATGCAATCTGACATTATAGATGATAGAAACATAAAAACACAGCCAAAAGGATAATACACCCCATTAAAACTCTTGCTGGGATTGAAAGAGGCTACTTTTCAGAGTATTTGCTCATGAGGTGAAATGGCTACTTCCTTGATGCATTTGGGACCACCACCTGCAGAAGCACTGGCTGCTTGTTGGTTGCTACCTCACTGAGGACTAGATCCCTAGATATTCCAATCACTTTGGCAGAAAAGGGCTGCTTATGAAACAGCAAGTTAGACTGCAACTCTCATAATTAAAGTCCAGCTGTCAGGAGGAGGTAATCACAGCTTGAGGATCACTATAGGGTTGCCATAAGGTGGAAATGACTTCAAGACACACAGTAAAGGCTGCCGCCCGACTCACCGGGCAGGCAACATTGCTGCCGGGGCCTGGTGCCACGGAGGTCTGGCACGCCCCAGCATGCCTTGCTGGGGTGCACTGGCCTCCAATTGGCTGGCCGAGGGGGGAAAAGGAGGAACTTCTGCCTCCAGAGCGATGCTCTAGGAGGCGGATAGTCCCTCTCTATGGTCACTCCGGTCCTCCAGGACAGCCAATTGGCTGGCTGCTCCTGTGGGCGGGGTGACTCCCCTCTTGGCCCCCACCTTTGGAACAGGCCTATTTAAGGCTATGCGGCGTCCTGCTTGGCGCCATTGCTGCTCGGCTCTCCCACCCGCCCTCCCTAGGGTGCGTGGTTTGCTGTACAACTTTTGGGGCGGCAGCAGAGGTTCTGGATCTGGTAGGCATGGTCTATAAGGTTGCATAGCACTGTATCAGGAGTCCCTATGGGACACTGGAGCGATGTGGGCATATGTTGTGGTCATTGCGGGGGCCATAATGTGACACCACGTCCCGGTGACTAGGGGCTTTAGTTAAATGCAATCTGCGGGTTGCATGAATACGAGAGGACATTAATCTAGCCCCTAGCTCAGTGATGGCGAACCTTTTAGAGGCCAAGTGCCCAAACTGCAACCCCAAACCCACTTGTTTATTGCAAAGTGCCATGTCCCTCTGGCTTTCTAGTAACAAACTCTGTGCTGGGGCAATGGCACATGTGCCCACAGAGAGGGCTCTGAGTGCCTCCTCTGGCATGCGTGCTATAGGTTCGCCATCACTGCCCTAGCTCATCCCGATGCCTTGCTTTATATGACATGCCATTTATCCTACAACGGTGGGTTGTAAGATGATCCAGAACTCATGCTTTTGGCCAACCCTACCTTTTGTTGATGCTTGCGTTAATAAAGTTGTGGCCTTTCCTCCACATGTGGCTTTGCGTTTTATTGTGGCGATGCCCTCACAGGCAACAATAACAAACGTTAAACTGTAGCATCAAACCACAGTCCCTATCTTTTTGTCCTCAGTGTAGAACATAGAAGGAAAGCCCTAGCCTGCACTCCAGGGTGGGTTGTATTTACTGTGAGAAAACAGGGAGGGAACATTGGAGGAGTGATGGGGAAGCCAAGACACAAGAGCCAAAATCCCACCCAGAAATGTCAAGATATACACTTCTGATCTTTAAAATGTGAGAAGAAAAGTCTGGAACTTATTTAAAGAATGAATTTCTAAGCAGTTCAACCTCCCCTTTGATTGGGGCCCCAGAAACAGGGCAGTCTGAGAATGCTGGAAAGACTGTGGGCTTCAGTAACAGAATTTGGGGCCACATATACAGCCCCATGGACATATTTTGCCCATTCCTGGAGTCCTCCCACAGATACAATTTTTGCTCTATATTGTTCTTGTGTTCGTTCAAGATAACTTCAACACAGGACAACCCTCTCCTAGAGGGGTTTTTTCCTTTTTCCTTTTTCCTTTTTTTTCTTTTAGGCCAGATTCTTCAGGAGTAGAGGGCAGCTACTGCAGTGTTAAACTGGTTGGAATTTTTGGAATCCAACAGAATTTTGTGATAATGTGGGTATGGGGGCGGGGAGGGGTTTTTACTTGATTACAATTGAAAAAGAATGGAAAAACCAATGGGCCACCACTTCCATTCCATCTTTATTCCAAAAAATCAGAATAAGATTCTGGAGACCAGAGTTTGAATCCCTCTTCAGTCATGAGGCTCTGAGGGTTCTCATGTTGATAGGTTGCTGGAGGAACCAATGGTTGCAAAACTAGCCTCAGGGCCACATTCAGTCCTAGCAGCGGATATGGTCCAACTGGCTTCAGGGGCTGCAGAGACTGCAATGTGTGTATACAATATATGCTTTCAGGTTCCTCTTGACTTGTGGTGGCCTTATAGATTTGATAAAGTTTTCTGCTTTATCACACTAGGGGGCTAACAGGAGTTAAACTAGAGTTAAACAGGAAATGTCGTATGTTAAACACCAGGCATTTCCTGTTTAACTCTCGTTTAACTCTTGTTTAAGTCTTGTTTGCTCCCTACTGTGATAAAGCAGACAAGGAGCATACAGAGGTAGTTTTGTCAGTTCCTTCCTCTACATTGCCTGTGATTTGTTTATGGTCTCCCCTCCAGGTAGGAGCCAGAGCTGACTCTTGTTAGTATCCAAGATCAGACAGGATGTAGTGCTTTGAGATTACTTTGTACCTCAGATTGATAAGGATGCTGGACAAAAAAGGAAGGAAGGAAGGAAAGAAGGGTCTATAAATACAGTCATCCCTCCATATTTGCGGCTTTGATTATTCACAGATTTCATTAATATGTTCTCTCTAGGACTGTCTAGGTCCTCCAGTGCAACTCTGTGGTCAACGTTAACTAAATGTTGTACTGAAAACCATTTATAGCTACTCCAGTGCCATTCTATGGTCAGTGTATGTTGAACATTGACCACAGAGTTGCACTGCGGGACCTAGAGATTCCTAGAGAGGTGTCTTCTCAGGTAAAAACAGTGTTTTTGTTATTTGCGGTTTTTCCATATTCACGGGGGTCTTGTTCCCCTAACCCTAGTGAATATGGAGGGACAACTGTAACTTGAAATCCATTTCTAGTTTTGAAAACCTAGTACAGTCGGTGTTTAGTATCTGTGGAGTTTCTGTCACACACACACATACACACACCACAGATGCAGGACCTCGAGTTCTGTGGCTTTCAGTAGCAATATGCATGCATGACCACTAGGGATAATGGGGCTTGCCATCTGGGTTGGCAGGCTGTATATTTTATTTTATTTTAAAATGTGTAGGGAAGCCTGTTGGTAAATTGACCTTTCCTGGAGGATGTGATTCACTCTTTCAAGAGGTCCAGAAGAAGCATAGTCTGAGGAAGTTAAGGGCTGAAAAACAGCCCTGGTACCACATGTGACCTCCTGGTAGCGGTAGTTCTCTGAACCCAAAGGTTAATAGAGGAATATATGGACTTGGGTTAAGTCCAAAATATCCACACATATTATGTTAATAATAACTCTGTGAAGTAGGCCTTAAACTGAATGTAAGGATGAATTATAAAGGTTTTGCAAGCGGTGTGGTAACTCAAGGTGACACCCCTCCCCACTGACCTCTTCACATTCCATTCCATACAGAATGCTTAGTAATGCTTTTTTCCACTAATGTTACTCATAAATTCCAAGTCCCACTGAATGTAATGCTGTGACATGAAGAACTAGCAAAATTAAAATACCTCCAATTTATAATATCATATGCACAACCTAAATGAATTTACATATACTTAGTAAAGATGTGGTTAAAATGTGTTTTTAAAGAAAAGTTCGAAAGAATAACAAAATTTTTAAATTAAAAGAATTAAAATTCTGAATTTTGAAATTTTAATTTTAAAAATTCTGGGGCCTCTCCTTTCTCCTCCCACTGAGCTTTACCCCACTCCCACCATCTCTTAAAGCATTTTAAAGGGAAGCAGGTGAATGCCACAGCCCTTGTCTGCCAAAAGGTAGGTGTTTGAGGAGCAGTACTGTCACCCCACCCTTAAGGTGTCACCTGGTACAGCCTGAACCCCCTAAACCCCCCTAGTGACGTCACTGAGTGGATATGCAACCTTATTTTCTATCGAGTGCAATAAATGTAAGCCTTTATATCTTCAGCAGGGGTTATTTATAGCAAGCACGTGAATTTCATATGGTTTTCTTAGGGCACCTCTGGTGCAGGAAACCTGAGAGGTGCACAAAGTCCAGCACAGCATAAACTAGCTGGAACTCAAAGCAATCCTGCATTTTGGAA
Organism: Sceloporus undulatus; assembly: GCF_019175285.1. Classification (NCBI taxonomy): domain Eukaryota; kingdom Metazoa; phylum Chordata; class Lepidosauria; order Squamata; family Phrynosomatidae; genus Sceloporus; species Sceloporus undulatus. The sequence goes on along the minus strand of NC_056523.1, from coordinate 18,467,307 downwards.
GAAGCTTTCAAATGGTCTCTAGAAGATTACTTTGAACAGCTTTTCTTTTTAGGAACTTATCCTTATCACTAAACCTTTGAGACCTCTGGTACCAAAGTTTCTGTTAAAGAAGTAAAGCCCAGGAACACATCTACTTTATTAATTTGTGGTATACCTTGTGGTGACTTGGGGGCCTTTCCCTGGAGCCTTGGCGCCCTGTGCGTGGCCCTTTTACTCCCAGGGAGTCCCCTCTTGTCACACTTTTCCCTCTAGGATCTCCTAGATCTCCATTCTTGCTCCCTGTTGAGCAGAATGAGACCCCTGGAGGTCCTATATCCGCTGCCACCACTCAGTGAATTAATTCCTTCCCCCACACACACTGAGACTTGTGAGGAATAGAGAGAGAGAGATCTAGTTTCAATAGCCGAGTCCAGGCACGTGTACAGGAGCAAAGAGAAAGACAGCTGATACTTTTAAAA
>NC_056523.1:18454956-18466749 GCF_019175285.1 Sceloporus undulatus | reverse complement strand
GTATTTAGAGGAGAGATGCCATCCCTAGTCACTGCATCAGTCGGAGACACAGAGAAGCATATTTGGGCGTCATCAGCGTACTGATAACACCGCGCCCCGTGTCTCCGGATGATCTCTCCCAGCGGTTTCATGTAAATATTAAATAGCATGGGGGACAGAATGGCTCCCTGAGGGACAGCAGATCTAAGTGCCCTCTTATCGGAGCACACGTCCCCCAGCTGCACCATCTGGAATCTGCCTGAGGGGAACCACTGGAGCGCAGTGCCCCCCGATACCTAACTCCCTCAGGTGTTCCAGAAGGATACCATGGTCAATGGTATTGAAAGCCGCTGAGATGTCCAAAAGCACTAACAGGGACACGCTTCTCCTGTCCATGCCCAGACGGAGATCATCGACTAGGGCGACCATGGCAGTCTCAACTCCATAGCCCACCCGGAAGCGAGTTTGAAATGGGTCTAGAAAATCCGTTCCATCCAAGATCTATTGAAGCTGGAGAGCGACTGCTCTCTTGATCACCTTCCCTAAAAAAGGCAGCAGTGATACCGGCCGATAGTTATTATGAATCAGGGGATCTAAGGAGGGTTTTTTTAGCAGGGGTTTCACTATTGCTAATTTCAATTTCGATGGAAACTGTCCCTCACTTAGAGATGTATTGATTATGCAGTGCAACATAGTGCACACCACATCTCCCCCCTGAGCTGCCAACCATGAGGGACAGGGATCGAGAGAGCATGTCGTCTTCCTAACACTTCGAAGAATCTTGTCCACTTCCTTGGTACTAACAGACTCAAAGTGATCCAGTATAACAGGGTCCATGGAAGCTCTGGATACCTCTCTTATAGATTCTGAAGAAATACTGTCGTCGAGATCAGCCCTTATTCGAGAGGTTTTATCCACGAAGAAGTTGTTAAATTTGTCACAGTAGGCTTTCGATGGTTCTAGAATAGGGTTCAGGGAGGGGGGCAGATGTGTTAACTTCCTCACTACCCTGAACAGCTCTGCTGGACATGACTCCGCGGACGCAATACGTGCAGCATAGAATGAATGCTTTGCTGCACCTATTGCCACTCCATAGGCCTTCAAAAGAGAGTCTAGGAGTGCCTTGTCGGCTAAGTGCTGGTGTCTTCGCCAGTCGCGCTTTAGACATCGCAGAACCCGCTTCCTTTCCCTGAGATCTTCCGTATACCAGGGCTGTTTATTGGAAGCGGGCCTGAGAGGATGCTTGGGAGCGATACTGTGTATAGCCCTGGAGAGATCAGTATCCCAGATGTTAGTCAGGGCATCAACAGAATCGCCGTCAGTTCCAGCCATATACCCCTCTAGGGCTTCTTGGAACCTTTTGGGTTCCATCAGCCTTCGAGGGTGGACCATCCTAATAAGTCTGCCACCTGGGGGGGGGGGGGGGGGCTTAAGGTAGAAGCCTTGATTCGAGCCTCAACCAGGAAGTGATCCGTCCATGACAGAGCAGAGAGGTTTCATAGCAGCCTCGGTATTGGGGGGATAGTGAAGCAGGGCTGAAGAAACAGACCTTTGGTGCCAGATTTCTAGGAAAGGAGGTTCTTCTGTAGCTAATTCTCCTGTATCTGTGTGTGCCTATATAGAACAGACCAGATAAGCAGCAGTTGCCTCCAGAATCTCTTACTAAGCATGCAAAAGCAGCAAGCCGTTTAGCCTAGCATACTGTCCCAAGTATGTTTAAAAAACACACATAGATCTGTGTGTTTGATGAGCAACATGGAAAGTGTAAGACAAGTGTAGGCTGGTGACAGAAAAAAAAATCCTTGGATGCATCTTTGGAGAAGTTTTCATTTGGTCTTTAGAAAGTTCAGGCTTTTTTTATTTATTTAATTGTGCAAGAATTACCAGACCCATCTGTTTCATTTCACATGCAGATGTTAATTCTGAATAAAAAGTTTGCTGAAACATGTTGAATTGTTTTTCTTTTTTGTGATACAGGAACCTAACCCCATTCTTTCCATATTATTTCAGCCTCTGGTACCAAATTTCTGTTTTAGAAGCCAAAAAAAGCAAAAAGTAATATAAATAATCTTTATCTGTTTCAGGTTGAGAAGTAACAAAACAATGTATGTAACAAAAGTATTCAGATAAAAAATGAGCAAGTAGCAACAATGGCAGGCAAAATAATATGAAATAGCAAATATACCAAACAATGTAAACTAATCTGAAACAGGGTAAGACAAAATATACTGCAAAAGGAAAAAGGTTGAGAGAGACAAGGGAAGGGGATGAATCACAAATGAAAGCTAGCCTTATGAAGGCTCAGAAGCTGATTAGGATAATACAAACAGCTGAAGGCCATTTCTATCTCAGCAGCTCCCTATATTGACCAGAGTTCTAGATCTTGTCCCTATTCCAACACTGAAGTGTGTATGCAGATCTGTGGTTGTTTTGCCCACATACTGTAGATGACATTTCAGTGTGTCTGCACTCACTGACATACACCAGATTGCAGGACTGGCAGGTGAAATGTGGTTTAGAATACATAGGAGGTCTTGTCGGTCACTGTGCTCCTAAAATAAGCTGCTCTTCCATTAAAAACAAAAACACTTAGATGTTTGTTGGTACGCAGTACAGATCATCACAGGCACTCCAGCTCCTTTCAAGGAAGAGATGCCTGGAGTAAGGCTGCCAGGTGGCTGCTTGCCTAGCAATGCCTTGGTGTCAGCTTTTAAGTGGGAATGGACAAAGAAAGACCAAATGGACAGGGGAAGGCCAAGGCTGAATGGGAAGCACACAAGACTCAGGATAGTTAGGGGGAGGAGGGACAGGAGGGGATAGTGACACCATGCATCTGGCAACTGGAGGGACATTTCACACTTGGAGAGTTGCACAATTGCCATGAATGAAAAGGGACAGGTCGGGGACAAGACAGCTGCAAATCAGAGGTGGCAGCATGTGATGAATATCATCAAAGCCCCTTCTTTCCCAGTGAAATCACAATTTAAAAGCCATGTATAGTCATGTCCTTAGTATGCCTGTGACATCTGGGCAATGAACTAAGCTAAGAGGAAGAAAATCCACTCCTTTGAAATGTGATGCTGGAGGAGAGTTCTGTACAAATGGACTGACCAAAAGGCAGACAAATGGGTCCAAAAGCAAAATGCTTGTGAAGGTGCAAGGCAGTAGAAACTGCATTCCAGATGGAGAGACTCACAGCTCTTCTACACCGAAGAAATAAAAGAGGCTGATACCATGTTAAGTGCAGTGTCTTCCTGGGATTTATATTACAGTGAGTATTCAGCCAGTTCTGTCAGAAAGCACAAAACCACGAATCCCAGGATTCTGTAGGTTAAAGACATTACAGTTAAAGTGGTTTCAGCTGCTTTTTTTCTGCAGCGTAGATATACCCTTCATCAAGGAAGACCCTGAGTAGGCAAGACCTGAGCTGTTGATAGTAGGGAGACTTTAAAGTCTCACATTCATTGTTGTTTGCCTTCTGATGTATGGCAACCCCAAGGTGAACCTCTAACAGGGCTTTCTGGGTTGTGTGCCTTGCCCAAGGCACAGGGTTTTCTAAGTGTGTGCCTTGCCCAAGGTGAGTTTACATGAAACCATGATCTCCAGAATTGTAGCCCTGTGCTCAAACCACTACACCACACATGCTTTCTCACATTCATAGGGTCGCCATAAATTGAACTCAGCTGCAGTTGCCAAAGCACATTGAATCTGATCTAGATTGGGCTCATCAAACATGAACAGAGTGCTGATGGTGATGATGATATTTATTGATGTTTCACTTTTTTCCATTTGAGATTCAAGGTGGCTTACAGCAAATAAAAAGCACGTTAAAATTCACAAATACAAGATGACCAAACTATATAAAAAAAATATCATTTTTTATTTTTCCAAAAAATGTGGTGGTTTCAAACCTCCCCACCCAGTATTTCTGCAAAATATGTTCCCTTGATAACACACAAACTGAGAAACAAAAGGATGTTATTTACTCCAGCCCCTAGGTGTTGTCATAACTTTAATGAAAGCCCATAATCTCTGATGCCAGCATAGATTCTGGTGAAACGTCAGGGACAAATTCTTCCAGAACACAGCCACATAGCTCGAAAATCCCACAAAAAAATGCTGGATGCCAGCCATAAAAGCCGCTGAGATGTCCAAAATCACTAACAACCTCGATATTTTTCATGTTTTCAGAGATAAGAAAAACAACCACTGGAACTCAGAATTTTCGAGACTGATGTGGGACAAACCTTGAAAAACAATGAATGAATAACAACAGTTTCACCTTTGAGACTTTTAAGGGAGTACTACTCAAAGTGATTGTCCCTGACACATGCTGATCTCTGAGGCATTGGCTCCTGGTCCCTGGAGGGTTTCCTGGAAAGTAAGAAACAGTGCAGTTAATGGGAACAAAGATGGTGCTCATCCCTGGCATGTGCAAAGGGGGTGTTATATTTGGACCTGCTGCAATGTCCTGGCCATTTTGGTCCACTTTGTAATCTTGAACACTGAGTACGCATGAGCACACATGCATACACACAAGAGCCCCTTCCCATAAAAATGGCATGAATGAGGCATAGAATCATAGAGATGACCACAAGGGCCATCCAGTCCAACCCCCTGCCATGCAAGAACTCTCAATCAAAGCATACCTGACAGATGACCATCCAGCCTCTCTTTAAAGACTTCCAGGAAGAGAGACTCCACCACACTCTGAGGGAGTGTGTTCCACTGTCAAAGAATATGATAAAAGTTGAGGTTGTTATACTTGGGTCACATCCTGAGAAGGCAGGATTCATTGGGAAAAAAATAATGATAGTGGAGAAGGTGGAGAGCAGGAGTAAGAGTGGCTGCTAAGAACAACAGCAGATGCACTGTCTCGCGGTCAATCCATGAGCAAGATGAGAGGACTCCGTCTTTTCTGTGATTTGCCCTCATGGCAGTTTCGATCCTTTGGACAAGTGGCCCCCTTCATCCATAGCCCTGCTCAGGTCTTGCAAAGCCCTCCTTCCTTTCTCTCCCTTGATCACTATACTCCCTCCACTCACCACTCCAATCATTTCAGTTAACAATTACTAGATGTGCCTGCTTTACAAAGGTGCTGCTATCTCTAGTGTTGATTGAAAAGAGGGGAGGAAAAACCAGCAACTGCTTTGACTTCCTCAATTAAGGCAAATGAGGGGAAAGCCCTGGTTTCTCATAAACCATGTGCCTTGGAAATCCCCAGCACTGAAACTGATAAAGTCATGCTTGAAAAGAGAGACAGCCCCTCATTCCCACCTACCAGCTCCCCCCCCCCCCACACCCCTGTTGAAACAGGACAACACAGTTATCTTTGTGAACACATCTGGACTGAGGATGGAATTCTGTGACACAATCCCCTGAGGATTGATGATGATGATAATAAAGGACCTTGGAGACCAGTTATTTCAACCCCCTTCCTTGCTGGAAGCAAGAGTTGTGACTACAAGAGACAGACACATAACACACGTCCAGTCCTCTGGTTTCTGCATGAGGACCCCCAAAAGGAAAGAGGGGTGAGGCCTCTTCAGGAAAGACCCATGTCCTGACTGAGGACATTTTCTTGGCATGGCTGGAACGATCCTCTTGCAGGAGAAGAAAGTCCCCCTCCCCCTCCGTCATTCTCTCCTCTTTGGCCCCCACACCTGTTCCCCATCTCCCTTCCATGATTCACACACACACACACAAGTCCCTCTCACTTCCTTTGGGAGTGTATTTTTTAAGGTCACCAGAACTTATTCATTCCATGAATCACTATATATTACACACACACACACACACACACACACACACATATATAAAGTGAATCATGGAATGAATAAGTTTCTCCCTTGATAACCCCTTGATAGGGTTGCCCTAAGTTGGAAATGACTTGAAGGCACCCAACATATATTTTTTAAAAACTAGTGGTACAGGCAAAGAGAGAAGACCCAGTTTTTTCTTCTTGCAATTTTTTTAAAATTAAAAAAAATTAAAACTTCAAGGAAGCTTATACGTGGAGTATGGGATTTCTGTATTCAATCCATTTCTGAATTTATACCGGAAGGAGGTTAGAATAAGTCAGTGCAGTGTAGTGTTTGGACTAGGGCTGCAGGAGACCATTTCAAATCCTCACTGGGCCATGGAAACCCTGTGGGTAGTGACCTTGGGCAAGCCACACATGCACGCTCTTTTTTAATTATTAACCGTAACACAAATATAATACATCTATACAACTTACTCATAACTTATAAAACCTCTTATCTCTCTGACCCTTCCCCTCTCCCCAGATCTTTTTACTTTTACTTTTCCATGTTTATTTTTTACTTTTACTTTCCATGTGTACTTTATACTTTTATAATGTAAAGTCGAAGGCTTTCATGGCCAGCATCCATAGTTTTTTGTGGGGTTTTCGGGCTATGTGGCCATGTTCTAGCAGAGTTTCTTTCTGACATTTTGCCAGCATCTGTGGCTGGCATCTTCAGAGAACTTTATACTTTATTTTTCCATGTTGGTACAATAGTTTTTTAACCACCACCGTTATTTATTCTTCCCTTCATACAAAATTTCTTTTCTTCCACGGATCATAAGGGAAACGTTAAACACCATTAAGTAAACACTCAGAAGTACTGAGCTGCCCAGACATATTCAAGTAAAAAGAACCATAGGGAATTTTTAATAAAAAACAAAACAAAACACACTCAGTTTCACAGTCAAGAAAGTCACTCAATAGGAGAATATTCCAATGCTACTCATGGAATAGATCAAAGGATATAAGGAAAGTAGCTTCATTTCCTTCAGCATTCTATTACTCTGCAGAATGATCCACATATAGTTCAATGGAGATGCTAGACCCATAGACAGGAGTCAGAGACCATGTAGAAAAAGGAGCTACACAAGCACAAAAAAAGTGTGCATGTTACACAGAACACTAACACTACTGATGCAAAACAATGTTACAGTTCAGTGGTATTATGGGACACCACTATGCCTTGTGTCAGCCAATATTCACAAAACTGCTTCATCCTAAGCTTCAAGTTCCTTTCTCCGAAGCAAAATGCAAACACTGCCAAGATTCTGCATGCTGAAGGAGCCAAAACCCAATACATTATGAGTATCTTAGTAGTTTAATTCATGCACTTGGCAGTCTGAGGAAGGACTCATAGAAGTGACAGGATGCCATCTCTCAGCTGGTTTGCTGCAGATCCAGTGTTCTTCTCTTGTGCAGCTGGAACTGGCAATAACTTCATGATTCATATAGGCACACCTTCCCCCTCCATAAATCGTAAACCTAAACAAAAATATAACATTTAAACAAACTGTATCTGAAAGTATTGAAACTTATCCCCAGATAAAACAACAAGGCAGCACTGAAGATATCTTCAACTCATTTCCTGGTTTGGACAAAAATGACCAGAATCCCTTAGAATATTTTAGAAATCCTGATAATCCTGAGTCATGTCACAGCACTTCTAATTTCTGATCTCTGTGACCTTTCTTGCTTAAACCATACAGAAAAAAAGGCTCACCATTCATTAAGAAGGGTACTGTTGATCCATTTCCAGGGCTGCAATGGATTATCTCTTCGGAGACCAATCCAGTGATCAGGAGGACTTTTGTAACGTAAAAGGAAACTCTTGAAAAGTAAGAAAGAAATACCGTATCAATTCCAGTTTTATTGCAATATTTTACAAGAAACTAGAGACAGTAATAATCACTTGATGAGATGCTGAAGCAACTGTGATTTGTCACAATGGCATCTTTTACTAATAGTTTTTGACTAGAAATATATGTCACCACTGTCTTTCCCCACGTTAAAATGGTCTGCCCTTTTCCTTATGTCTGGCAAACAATGCTGGGTGACTCCCATTTTTCACAAAGCTTGGAAGAAAAATGGGAGTTTACACCTCCAGATATAAACTCGGAAATGACATGATACATATTTAAAAAGAAATATTTTGTACTCAAACAGGTTTGGTATCAGTTCACAACTGCAAGGCCTGCCACCACTTGTCATTCCCATGTGATCTGGTTCCACCATGATTCCAGGATTGGCCATGCAAAAGAGTGATGAATTTCTGAATCCCACAACCATTTTTGAGGCTAAATTCCATGTAATAATATGTTCACAACTCGCCATTGAAAAAAACAAACAAAAAGCAGCTACCAATTTGAACAAAAGACAGAAAAAAAGGAATATGTTCTTAACCTTTTACTGTCTGAGTGTAAAATATCAGCACCCCTGCCCCTTACATTTTGGGTTTCTATTCACCAGGCAAGAGAAGTTAGCATATTTTCCTAATGTGTGATGACCCTTCAAGTGAGGTGAGGTCTTAAGCAGACAAATGATCAAAGGTTTCGGGGGGGGGGGGGGTAGTTTCCTAGCTAAACATCCATTTATTTTATTATATTTTATTTATCTTGCTTTTCTCCCAAAATGAGATTCAAGGCAGCTTATACTCTAAAAAGGATAAAACTAAAACATTAATCACAAAAGTTAAAAAATATACAAATATTTTTTTACCTTTAAAATCTTTATAAAGTATCTGAAAAATGACATCCTGAATTGTAAGATACTAATGTATTTAAAACATACGTATTTTGAATATTATTCTTATTTAATCCCATTTATTAGGTAAAAATATACAAATATTAAAACATAAGTTAAAAACACAGGATACTTAAGAAACATTTGGAAAAGTAAAAAATAATCAAAGCATTAAAACAGCACACCATACAATATACGTGAAAGTCACACACTTGCCTAACTAAGAAGGCCTACAGCTGTTGGTGAAAAGAGAGCAGGGAGAGGGACAATTTCATCTCCCATGGAAGGAAATCCCACAGTCACTGTTTCAAGGGATGGATGCAATCAAGAATGCAAACCACAGTTGCCCACACATACTGCATAACAGCCAAATAATTTGTGGGCTGGTTACAGAATGACAGTGACAAATATACCTTGATAACTGAAAATGATTCAAAGGATAAAATTAACACAGCAGGGAAGGGAACTGTGTTTACCTCCTGACACTATTATATTGCATCTCCCTGCTTTCCTCAAAACACACAATTCCCAACTGAGATAAAAATCACAATGAAGGAAGCCGAAGGATTGATATTAAAGTTTAAATACATGTGGGGATTCTTTTATTCATCATGTAGGATGGAGTATCCCAGTCTTTTTAAAGAAAATGAATGCCAGGGAATATCTAGTAATACAGTATCAGTTATCATAGTACTTTAATCATCATGGCTTCCCCAGGTAATTATATTTTATTAAGGGATTGAGAATTACATCCCAAACCCCTTGCTTCCCAAATATCTTCAGTGGTGAGTTATGGGGCGGGGAATCTTGATGCTTATTTTGGGTGTGGATAATAGCCATATTTTTAAATCATGCTGTGCATAATTTTGTATAGTAAGCACATCAATTGTTATTTTAAAAACCTAATTGGTACATTCAGAAAATGCATTGGAAATGCAAACTTTTCAGTTTAGCTGAAGCAGTCAAATCCACACACATCAGTGTTTGCTTCGTCTATTTAATATTACTGGTCTATTTCAAGATATATTTTATACTTTGCATTTATGAAAAAGGACTCAAAAACATTTTACAATAACAAAAACTAGTCTCACAATGCCAAGTGGCAAAATAGTAAAATAAGCATAAAACAATAATGAAAGCCCTCTGGGATTCCCCAGGGGTATCATCCACTGAACTCACCATCTCCTCTTGTGAGTCAATCACAGCCAGAGAGGCATTGTGAGAAGAACAGTGTAAACTACTAGAGGTCCAGTTTCTTTCAGCTGCTGAAAAGTAGTAGCATTTCCTCTGGAAACCAATCCAACCAGGTGGACAGAGATCACCAGGGAGGAGAGGAAGAGGAGCTGGACATATTTCATGTTTTCTCACTATCAATAAAAATAAGAATTTGAAAAAAATATTGTTTATTATTAGTTAGTATTCACAATTTAGAAAGCAACACCCACCATTCCTTCCATCCCAGTAATAATTCACGAACAATTTGTTAATTGACATCACACAGAATCAATCATAATGTTTGCTTAACCACTTTTATATTACTGCAATTTCATCTGCTAAAAACCCGAGTCTCACTTTACTCCTTCCCTCTTAGAAGAAGGGTTCCACAGTGTCATTTGGCTCATTTGTAATGTTTCAAAGGTATAGGCAGACACAGTTGTATATAACATCAAAGCCTGTATATGAAAATGTGAAAGCTTGAAACCTGTATCCTGCCAGTAGCCTAATCATGCCATTTTGCATTGAAGAAACCATGCTGCTAGTTTACAAGCTTAAAGTCTGTGCTAATTGCTGAGATAAGGCTCCCTGAGCTGAAAATGATGTTGCTCAATGCCAGGTTGGTGAATGGAAAAATATCTCTGATCCAGGACCTGATCCTGAACAAGCATGCCTACCTGACTTGTATGATGGAGACCTGGCTGGATGAAACGGGGAGGATGGGTTAATCTCCCCCAGATTTGTTCACCTGGGTTCTCCATACAGCAGCAGGTGAGGCCCAGGGGGTGGGGAGGTGGGCTTGCCATGGTGTGTTGGGAGTCCATTTCTTTTACCAGATGCCATGTCTCACAGTCTACTGTGTATGAGTGTGTCTACTTAAAGGTGAGTGGTTGAGACAGAGTAGGGATTCTTTTGGTGTACCACCTACCCCACTGCTCAACGGTCTCCCTGCCTGAGCTGGCTGACTTTATCTCATCACAGGTGTTGGTGTTGAACTGGGGGACTTCAACATTCATGCAGAGACTATTCTGTCAGGTACAGCTCAGGATTTCATGTCTGCCATGACAACCATGGGGCTGTCTCAAATAATATCTGAGACATCCATGCTGCAGGACACACTCTGGGCCTTATTTTTTAAAATCTGGACAGGGTGACAGTGTGCTGGGAATGGAGGAACTCTCTGTAGTTCTGTTGTCATGGACTGATCATTACCCGGTAAGGCTTAGACTCATTGGGACTCCAAGCCTCTGCAGGGGTGGGGACTGATTAAGATGATCCACCCCAGGATGCTTATGAATCCAGATAAATTCCTGATGGTTCTTGGGGAGTTTCCTGTTGCCTTGGCAGGTGATCCTGCCAAAGCCCTGGCTGATCTCTGGAATAGGGAAATTGCCAATGCGGTGGACACGATTGCCTCCAATTGTCCACATGAAGTTAGCCAAATGTGCTCACTGGTTCACAAGAGAGCTGATGGTGATGAAAAGAGTGGGAGAAAGACTAGCGGGATGCATGATGGAAGACACGGACTGAGTTCTACTGAGCATGGGCTAGAACTCATTGGAAAGTTGACATCATGGCGATAATGGCAGCAAAGAAGTTATACCTCTTTGCCAACATTGTTTCTGCGCAGTGTTGTCCTGCAGAGCTTTCCAAGTGGTCAGGGACCTTTTACATTCTGGCCCCCAAGAAGAAAGCAAAGACCACTTGACAGCTTGCTGTGAAACATTTGCAAGACACTTTGCAGACAAAATCCTTCACTCCCTCACCATTAGAACTATAAGCAGATACCAAAGCCTGTATGTGAGAATGTGAAAGCCTGGCCCTGTATCCCTGTTTGAAATCTGTACCCTGCTGGTAGCCTAAACTATGCCATTTTGCACTTATCATGCTGCTACTTTATAAGCAATTGCTGAGATCATCGTTAAACCCTGAAAAGTGGAGATGCTGTTGATTACTCAGTTGCCTAAGTGAACTGAAGAGACGTGAAACAAAGATAGAGATAGAGCAAGTCTATCATAGCTGAAACACTACTTTATTTGTTAGTTTAGGGCATG
>NC_056523.1:18408765-18439956 GCF_019175285.1 Sceloporus undulatus | reverse complement strand
TTTTTTTAAAAAATTCTCCTCAAAGTTTCTCTGACCGAGAAGAAAAACATGGGTTTCTCCAATCACTAGTCCCAAGAGCCTGCCACATAAGAAAGGAGGCTCATTACAGTTCATTTTCAACGGCTTTTGGCTGGACTAAGATAAGTCAGGGCCCTTTCCTGCTACACAATTGTAGCACTAGGGTCCCACTTTAGTGACCCAGGGTTTGTGGTTTTGTGAGTCACTCGTACTCCCCGGCTGAGAACTCCAGAGACCTCACTAAACTCCAGATCCCAGGATTCCATAGGATGGATGGAGCCATGGCAGTGTTGAGCAAAAGGCCCATCAGTCTCATAGGTTCTGTTTGCTTGTTTGTTGGTTTGTGTCTTGATCCCTCCATTCCCGCCCCCTTCTCTGCTGAAACTGACCAACACAGCTCTCTCTTTGAACACTGATAGGTGTGGTACTGCACTTGTGACAGAATCCAGCGATCATCGTTACCACCATCCTCCTCGTCATCCTCAGCATCTTTGGAGGGCAGTGCTTCCAAACCCTTTCTTAGCTGGAAGCAAGAGTACTGAGGACAGGAGAGACACAGGCAACAGGCAGACAGACAGACAGACGCTCAGCTGGGCTGACAGCCCTCTGGCTGCAGCAGGAAGAGCCCAAGAAGGAAAGGGGGAGACCCATGTCCTGACTCTCAGGGGCCCCAGTGGAACAGGGCCATGCTCTTGGCAGGAGCGCCCCCTTCGCCTTTCTCCTCCCCACGGAGAAAGCCCCCCCCCCTCTGCCCCTCTCCAAACCTCTTACCGGTCCCCTTTTATCCCGATCGACCTGGGCTATTTCGAGAGGGATCCGCTGGGACCCAGGGCTCGGAATTCCATCCCAGCGAATGAGTTTATTCGGAGGCCCTCCCTAAGAAGATCGGCTGAAAGCGAAGGCGAAAGCGATTTGGAACGGATCGGGGGACGTGGCTTCACCTCATTTGCTCTCTCTTCTTCCCTTCTCATTTACGAGAAACCAGAAAGGAGGGTTTACGAGAAACGAGAACTTTCCCCAGGATGGCGAAAGCGAAAGTGGGTTGGATCGTGGTGGTCGCTTGCCTAGCCCCCCTCCCTCTCCGTCCGAACCTAGAGACAGGGAGGGACTTGGGCAGAGAGAGAGAGAGAGAGTATCAAGTGTCTGTGTGTAAGGCTTAGCAAGTGGCAGGGAGAGAGAGGGGGAAAGGACCTGAGCAGGGGGGGGGGGCGCTTGGAGGGCTCCCATCCCGACCAGGGCCCCTCGAGGCCTGGGCAGCACAGGGAGGAGGAGGAGGAGGGAAGGACCGGACCAAGGAAGCCCCAGCTTTGAGTTGGCAAGACCCGAGCAGCTCTTTGCATGTCCTGGGAGGCCTCTCACCGATATATGGTCTCCTTCCATCGAAGCTGCCTCAACTACAGACCCCCCAAAGGCCTCCCAGTCTTCTTTCCAGAGGGATTGGCCCTGGCTTTGCAAGACCTGAGCAGAAGGCCTCTCATTCAACAGGAAACCTCGGTGCCTCTGGTGGGACCAAAGGGGCTGCAACCATTTCTTCTTCGTATGATTATGATTATTACCTGAAGAAGAGACCCCTCCATGGAGGAGAGGGGCGGGGAGGAAAACAGATCACAAATCCCTCCCGCCAACCTGGCATACAGAGAAATGTACGGTATTGCACTAAGGGCAAAAAAAATGAAATGCATCCAGCCTTGAGGAGAGGCAGGAAATAATGTTTTATTATTAATAATTTTAATAATAATAATAATAATAATAATTTCTTTCCTACCTCTCCTCAAGGCTGGAGGCGGGGTGGCAAAGGAGAACAAGGCACTGCAAAATAATAATAAGTTATTAGTTTGCTGAGGCACCAGAGCTCTCTGGCAGAGAAGGCTCAACGTCTCACGACACTACAGTTCCCAGAATTCCATAGCACCAAAAGAACCTCTAAAAAACAGGTAACTAAATACCCAGGGCTTCTGGCCTTTGCCCTGGGTTTTTCCCACTGGAATCAATCAAATGAGGATCAGAATCGATTTCCAGTGGGAACGAGGGGCATATAACTCAAATCAAGATCCAAAGTTTTTGGTCGTGTGAATGAGCCCTAAGAATGATATGATTCCACCCTTTCCCATTATCTGTGGGCCACAGCCACTTCTGGCTGCAATCTTGTGATATAGTTGCTCCTGGCTGGCTCATTGAAGCACTTGGTTCGATGTGGTTCCCAAACTTTGGCCCTCTGGGTGTTTTGGACTTCAATTCCCAGATACCTCAGCCAACTTGGTCTATAGTCAGAAATTCTGGATTCTACATGTCCAGAAATCAAAGCTAGTCAGATAATCCAGTTAGCTATTCTTGGGTTGATGTACTTGTACCACAAGAAGTGTTGTTGTTGTTGTTGATTTATATAGCATCATAAATTTTCATGGCAGTTTACAGGTGTCATCAAAATAGCATATAACCTGCTAATGGCATACAATCTAAAAGTCATAAAATATAAACCACACAAAAATAAGCAAGTTATGCAATTACAATACAAAACTGTAAAAACCTGTAATACATATAGTAAAATCTAAATTAGAAAACAACATTAAACAGTCATACCAAATGCTTCCAAGAACAAGAAGGGCTTGTTCTTGTTTAAATCCGGATTTAAAGCTAGATAGAGAAGAGATGCTCTGCAGATGTTTAGGGAAGCAGTTTCCAGCAGTGTGGTGCAGCATGTGAAATATTCCAAATATATCTCCATGGAGGTGTTATTTTCATATGCATGAAGCCCACAAAGACCATGGGGAAAGTGTGACTTTGCAAGCAAAGAAAGTGTGTGTGTCACCATCTTAAAATTCAGAGGGATTATGAACACCAACATTCATTAAGCTGAAGAAGGAGAGCCCTCTCTCCAGTCCATCTGTCATCATCCGGCCTGGGAAGGAGTGAAAAGGCAGGCCCCCAACTCCATCAGTCCTAGGATGAAGAAGAAAATCCCTTCCTCCATGCCATCTGGCTTCATCTGACCTGGGAGGGAGTGATAAGGCAGGCCCAATTCCATCAGGGCTAGCCAGAGCAAGAAGACAGCCCTCCCTCCAGTCCATCTGTCATTGTCTAGGCCTCAGAGGGAGAGATGAACCTTACCACTGGACTTGATTCCCTTCCCCATCACCATTTCCTTCGTTTGTGTCATGTCTTTTTAGATTGTAAGCCTGGGGGCAGGGAACCATCTGAACAACCATCTGTAAGCCGTTCTGAGAGCCTTTAAGGTAGACTTGCCATTTCACGGCTCCAGGCAGGACCTGCCTGGTTTTTGACATTGGGGAAGGTCTCGCCCGGCCCCTGCATTCTGTCCCGGGGACAGCTGGACTCCTGGTTCTTGCCTCCCCTTCCCAAAGCAGCCTCCTCCATTTGTGTTGGAGCGGCTGCAGCCAGACTCCCAGCTCCTCCATCCCCATTGGCCAAGGAGAGGAGGAGGAGCTTTTCATTCAGCCATGCTGGGACTACAGAGAGAGCTATGGAGGAGGCAGGCAGAGAGGCAATGCCTGAGAGGACTCTCTCTGGAGGGAGAAGGAAGGAAGGGTTTCCCCAGGGTTTGGCAACGTTTCTTTAGGAAGGGGTTTGGATTGCATCCTCTGAGACTGAGAGAGAATGACTTTCCCCAGGGCTTTGCAAAGAGAGGGGTTGCCATTGCATCCCCTGAGGCTGAGAGAGTGTGATTTAGCCCTGTGGGGTATGTTTATGTCCAAGCAAGAGATCGAACCCTGGTCCTTCTGTACCATTGCCTCCTAATGTCCCTTAATTCTATTATTATTATTATTATTATTATTATTATTATTATTATTATTATTATTAACTGAGAGAGTCTGCTTCCTCAGATGCATTTAGTCTCAGAGGTGCTCCAAAATCTACATGTCCTTTAATTCTATTATTATTATTATTAACTGAGAGAATCTGCTTCCTCAGATGCATTTAGTCTCAGAGGTGCAACAAGATCTCTATGATATAAGGATTTATATTAATATGTTTTTTAAAATATATATATTAGGTTTTTTTTGCTTTTAGTTGGTTGTGTCCTCCATTTTTTAAATGTCCTACATTTTGGGCTAAATTTTCTCCTACAATTTGCGCTACATTTTATCCTTGATTTTCTCCTACATTTTTCTGCCTTTTGTCCCGGTTTGGTGGTAGTGAATTATGGCAACCCTATTTAAGGTTGAAGAGCGGGGTATAAATACTGTAAATTAATTAATTTGAAGAGAAGCTTAGAACTTGTAGCTAACCAAAATGACTTGAACAAAATCACCTACTTGTTAGCTAATACAACTACGTCTTTATGTTCAGCACTGCTAGATTTGCTGTCAAAGCAGCTAAACTTAGATTAGATTTTGAGGATAAAGGCCTGCGTGGGAAACTGCAGTAAACATTTGAATGGAGTATGGAAAATTGTGATATGTTTTTGTATGAAATATTTTTATAATTTTAGTGTAAACATATTGTGCTATATGTTACAGAACTAATTGACTGTGGAAGTTTTAAAGGGTTTTAATTATTTTTGTAATTTGATGGCTATAACCTGTATTTGGTTGTCATGAATAAACTGTTTACTAGTGTTTACTAATTAATAAATTAATTAAAATAATCTAAAACTGCTTCATCCTAAATTTCAAGTTCCTTTTTCTGACAGAGACTCAGTACATTCTGAGTACCTCGGTGACTTCATTCATGCATGCGTCAATCAGAAGGTGGCCTCAGGCAAGTGACATGGTTTGCTGCAGATCCAGTGTTCTTCTCTTGTGCAGCTGGAGCTGGCAATAACCTCGTGGTTCATATATGCACATCTTCCTCCTCCATAAATCGTAAACCTAAACAATAATATAGCATTCAAAAATTATATCTAAAAGTATTAATCTTTTTTATGGCATAAACTAATTCCCAGATATTTGAATGGCAAGATAACATTGAAGCAGTCTGCAACCTATTTTTCTCATTTGAAGAAAAATTATCAGAAACTCAGAATATTTTAGAAGGCCTGATATTCCCATGTCATGTCACTGCACCTCTAGTTTCTGATCTTGATCTTTCTTGCTTGAACTGCAGAGAAGAAAGGCTTACCATTCATGGGAAATGGTACCATTAATCCATCTCCAGGGCTGCAATGGATTATCTCTTCGGAGACCAATCCAGTGGTCAGGAGGACTTTTGTGACGTAAAAGGAAACCCTTGGAAATAAGAAAGAAAAAAAAATACATTATCAACTCCAATTTGATTGGAATATTTTACAACAAACCAGATAAAGTAAAAGTAAAATCACTTGATGAGGTGCTGAAAGAGCCATGCTTTATCAAAATGGCATCTTCACAACAGTTTTCGACTGGAAAATATAACACCCCTGCCTTTTTTTCTCCCTTGTGTCTGGCAAACAAATTCCAATTTTCCACCCAATTTGGAGGAGAAATTGGAATTAAAACATCTGTAAACAAATCTGAATGAAGGACAGAAAGGAGTAGGGTCTTAACCTTTACTCTCTGAGTGTAAAGATCAGAACCCTTGCCCTTTGCACTATGGCTTTCATCCCCCAGGCAAAATATCTGGCATATTTTCCTAATGGATGAAGAAGATGTTAAAGCATATTTCAATTTTATATTTAAAATGTTCAGATGTGACAATGGTTAGCTAAAGTAAAAATGGTTCCTGTTGAAGGCCAGGAAATCTAGGCTGGAAAAACAAGTGTTCAAGGACAAATGGCTGAGACAAAA
The DNA here is from genome assembly GCF_019175285.1 of Sceloporus undulatus. NCBI lineage: Eukaryota > Metazoa > Chordata > Lepidosauria > Squamata > Phrynosomatidae > Sceloporus > Sceloporus undulatus. The sequence continues at coordinate 18,434,215 of NC_056523.1, read as the reverse complement.
TGTAAACATGATATGTTTGTTGTTTGTACTGTGATTGGTTCCTATGTGGGAAGGAGGATGGAGTACATCATGAAAATGTGTTCCTGAAGAGAGAACAAAGGACTGTTCAAGAAGAAGGTTGTTGAGCATGGACTCTGAAAGAGAGGAAAGTGATATACAGTACTTGTAGATGTTAGTTTTGTAAATACAGTCGGCCCTTCTTATAGGCAGATTTGCCATCTGCGAATTTGAGCATAGGCGGATGGCAAATCGGGAAGTTGTCCCCAATGGCAGTGTGCGTGCACGCGCGCCGCCATTAGGGACAACTTCCTTCTCCTCCCCTCCTCTCCTCTCCTTGCTTCCCTTCTCCCTTCCCTCCCTGCCTCCTTCCATTCCCTCCCTCTTACTTACCTTTCAGGGCCTTCAAGGCCTCCCGCACCGTCATCTGGCCTCCTTGTTGCTGCCACCGCTGCGGAAGGGGTGGGTGTTGGTGCTGGGGCCTCTTGGCCTCCAACACTGGTATCCAGCCCTTCCGCGGCGGTGGAGGCCTCGAGGAGGCTGGATGCCACCGCTGGAGGCCTTGAAGGCCTGTGGCACAGAGGTTCTGCCTCCTCACTGCCGCCGCAGGAAAGGCCCAGTGGCAGTGCTGTTTGGAGCCAAGAGGCCTCCAGTACCACCATCGGGCCCTTCCATGGCGGCAGTGAGGAGGCCGGGGCTTGGCCTCTGCCACCGCCGCCACCCAGCTTTTTGCGCAGCAGCGGCGGCAGTGGTGGCGAGCGGAGGCCTGAAAGGTAAGTAAGAGGGAGGGAAGGGAGGGAGGCAGGGAGGAGGGAAGCAAGGGAGGGAAGGGAGGAGAGGAGGGGAGGCCAGGGACTTTTGTTCCCAATGGCAGCGCATGTGCACATGCGCCGCCGTTGGGAACAAATGCGACTTGAGCATACGTGGATTTTGGTATACGCGGGGGGTCCGGAACGGATCCCCCACGTATACCAAGGGCCCACTGTAGTAACTAAGACAAATAAACCCTCATTTGAGTGAAGTTCTCCTGAAGTCTGTTTCATTAATTAAGCAGCTGTTTCACTAGGCATTGTTCCAGAAAGTTTTTCCTGTGCTGGAGTTGGCTTTGTTCCTGAGTTCCAGAGGAGACTGCATCTGTTCCAGTTGGGACCAGTTTGGGGCTACGAGGGCAAGATACATCACCCATCGCAAAGATTTTTCTAACAGAAGAAACTTCCAGAGGTGGCTGAGGTCTTAAGCAGACAAAAGAGCAAAGGGTTAAATTCCTCCTCCACTTCCACTTGCAGTCATCTACTCTTCTGCTGTTGTGTCAATAAAACAAAAACAAAAACATGGGAAAGATGTGTTCAATTGCACAAATGATGGATTATAGCCCCAAGGAAGAAAGGTTTTCAAGCCTATACCATGCCTAAATAAGATAATGGTTCTCTCATTATGAGAAGCCACTCTCTAACCAAAAACATGTTTGCTTTTCATAAGAGCAAAGTTGTAAAATAGGTGAGCCACATGCTTTCCCCAAGAAGATATAGATATAGATATAGATTCCAAAATGTGTGGAGGGCATTTCTCCTAAGTTCCCATCACCACCACTTTAGTCCGAGAAGCCTTTTTTGAAATAGAAAATGAGGTTTTCTTGGCAAGATTAGTTCAAATTCAAATTCCATCATTTGAATCATTTTCAGTTATCAAAGTACACTTGTCACTATAATTCTGTAATCAGCCCACAAATTGTTTGGTTATTTTATAGCATGGGCAGACAAATGTGGAAGGCTAGGGGGCCACCCCCCCCCCCCTTGCTCCCATCCTTGAAATGTAATATAAAATATATTTTAAAATCATATTGTTTTGCTGCCAAATCTCTCTGGGGAGCATGGGGATATTTTCACTCCCTTTTTGGCCCTTCCTGGGCAATTTTAGATCCAGTAGTGCTGTAGTAATTTTTATACAGAGGGTTAAGTATCACAATGAAGAAAGTCTAAGAATTTGTATTAAAGTATAAATATAGAGGGAGGGGATTGTTTTCTTCAGCAAGTAGAATGAAGTTTCTCATACTTTTTTTTTAGGAAAAGCAATGCTAGGGCATATATATTAAAACAGAATCAGTTATCATAGTCCTTTCATCACCATGGCTTCCCTAGGTAATTATATTTTCATGAGGGCATTGAGAATAACACTCAGACCCTTTCTTTCCCCAATCCATTTCTTGGGGTGGGGATCAGCTTTCAAAACAGGATTATGTAAAGCTTATCTTAACTTTGAATCATAGCCAGATTCAGAAATTGTGCTTTGCATAATTTTGAAAGCTCATCAATTATTATTTGAAAAACATGATTGATAAATTCAGAAAATACAGTAGTAACCCATACTATCAATTTAGTGTAGCTGAAGCAGTCAAATCCACACACTTCAGTGTCTACTGCTTCTAATATTCATTATTTCAATATATTTTTATACTTCTCAATTATGAAAAAGGATTCAAAAACATTTTGCAATAATAAAAACCAAAACCCACAAAACCAAGTGGTAAAGTACTAAAATAAGGATAACACAATAATGAAAGCCCTCTGGGGATCCTCAGGGGTATCAACCATTGAACGTACCATCTCTTCTTGAGAGTCAATCACAGCCAAAGAGGCATTGTGAGAAGAACAGTGTAAACTACTAGAGGTCCAGTTTCTCTCAGCTGCTGAAAAATAGTAGCATTTCCTCTGGAACCCAATCCAGCCATCTGGGCAGGGATCACCAGGGAGGAGAGGAAGAGGAGTTGGAGATATGTCACATTGTCTCACTAGCAATAAAAATAAGAATTTGGAAAAAAATTGTTTATTTCAGATATTCTCACGGGTAATAAAAATCAGAATTTTAACAAGTAATTTTCGTTATTAGCTAGCATTAACAATTTACAAAGGAACATCCATCATTCCGCCCACCTCAGTAACAATTCATCAAAATGAGCTAATTTACATCACATAATATCAATCATAATGTTTGCTTAATCTATCTTATATTATTGCATCTTCATCTGTTCAATACGGAGTCCTGTTTTACTCTCTTTCCCTTAGAAGACAGATTTCCAGAGTGTCATTTGGTTCACTATAATATTTAAAAACTATTAATAGCCACAGTTATATATACTAGAAAAACCTTTAAAATGCTTTAAAAGAGTTTCGGAATATCTCATGATAGCTACAATGGACAGGCTAGCAATTGGAACTTGAGTGAAGTAACATTAGGTAGAACAGAAATTTTTAAAATCCAATCAAAATAAATCTCATCAGCAACATTCTAGACTCCTCAATGTTAAGAAACATTTGCATTCTAAAATAAAATGTCAGAAAATGCATGGCAATAAAATTAATGCAGTTCTTCACTCACCAGATAATGCAGTGAAGAAAATAAGATTCAGAATCACGCTTCCAACTGCAATGCACCAAATTAGAATGTATATTGCATAGTTTCTTGTTCTGCTTCTGAGGCATGAAGTTCTTTTCGAGACATACCCTTGTAGTAATTAATAGAAAATATGATGTTTTATTCAAGATAAATCTATCTATCTTGCAGAACTCAAAATATGACACCAATGAAAGACCTTATGGAAGAGAAATATTTGTTCTACAATTGGGGTTACCAACTTTCTTTTCTATTGGCTTCACTTCTGGGTCCTTAAAAGCCCAGGAACTACCAGATTCAATTTCCACCTGAGCCTAGCGAGGTGTTCTGGGAAAAATACACCAAGAGCAAAGTGGCTGTATTCTTTCTGCCTGTTTGTTGTCCCCAGCAGCCATTCAACTGTTCATGTGGCCATTCAGTGACACTTAAAACATGACCTTTTAGCCCTGGTTCCTTTTCTCGTGTGGTCCCTTTCCTATGCTGTCTCATGGCATCAGAAATACTACATCAAGACAATTGCTCAAATTATACAAGCACTTCTTTTGCTGTCATCTCTCTCCACCAAGACCACTCAACTGGGATGGCTGTCACTACCCTCAGGGCTGTTGAGTTGGAGTCAGAAGACTCATCAGCAATTTTGAGAACTGTCAGACTTCATGGAAACATAGTGACTCACACTCTGGCTTCGAAATAAAAACTTATAATATTGAAACAATATGTTTCTGTTAAACCCTATATGTATGTAAGTATGTATGTATGTATACATGTATCTGGCCATTCAATATATATAAATAATAATAAATAAATAAACTTTTTATTTATATCCCGCTCCTTCCCAAGATCAGGGCGGCTCACAACATATATTAAAAACAAAACAGATACAATACAATAAAACATCAGGTAAGTACATACAATAAAATATCAAGCTAAAAGCCCCATTAGCCCAACCTCTTGGCCACGGAAGAGGAGGGAGGCCCACAGGATTTTATTCGGGGAATGCTTGTTGGAACAGAAAGGTTTTTAAATCCTTTCTGAATTGGGCCAGGGAGGTTGATGAGCGGAGCTCAGTGGGCAGCGTGTTCCAAAGGGCCGGGGCGGCGAGGGAGAATGTCCTCTTCATAGTGGAGGAAAGCCTGGCCCCGGGCACCTTCAGTAATTGCTGCCCAGATGTTCTGAGGGTGCGGGACGGAATATACGGGGAGAGGCGGTCCTTCAGAAATCCTGGGCCCAAGCCATTTAGGGCTTTATAGGTAATTACCAACGCCTTATATTGAGCCCGGAAGCGGATGGGCAGCCAATGGAGATCTTTCAGCACAGGTGTTATATGGCTGGCCCTGGAGACGCCAGTGACTAGCCTGGCTGCCATATTCTGCACCATTTGAAGCTTCCAGGTTTGGTATAAGGGTTGCCCCATGTAGAGCACATTGCAGAAATCCAGTCTCGAGGTTACCAGAGCGTGTACAACAGTTTCTAGGTCCCTCTGGGCCAGGTATGGACGCAGCTGGCGGATAAGCCGAAGCTGATAACAGGTGCTCTTGACCATCGCATTCACCTGAGCAGTCAGGTGAAGCAACGAGTCAAGAAGCACTCCCAGACTGCGTACGGAGTCCTTCACAGGGAGCGTGACCCCATTCAGGACAGGTGGAACCACCGCCATTCCTGGACCAGGGGAACCTATCACAAGTACCTCCGTTTTCTCTGGATTCAGCTTGAGTCGGTTTTTCCTCATCCAGCCCATTACTGACTCCAGACAGGCCTCAAGAGGAGAGACGCCATCCTCAGTCACTGCATCAGTCGGAGACATAGAGAAAATAATTTGGGTGTCATCAGCGTACTGATAACCCCGCGCCCCATGTCTCCGGATGATCTCTCCCAGCGGTTTCATGTAAATGTTAAATAGCATGGGAGACAGAATGGCTCCTTGAGGGACCCCGGTTTTAAGGGGCCTCTCGTCGGAGCACACGTCTCCCAGCTGCACCATCTGGGACCTCCCAGAGAGGTAGGAGCAGAACCACTGGAGCGCAGTGCCCCCGATTCCCACCTCTGCCAGGCGCCCCAGAAGGATACCATGGTCTATGGTATCGAAAGCCGCTGAGATGTCCAAAAGCACCAACAGGGACATGTTTCCCCTGTCGATGCCCAGACGGAGATCATCGACCAAGGCGACCATGGCCGTCTCAACCCCGTAACCCGCCCGGTAGCCAGTTTGAAATGGGTCCAGATAATCAGTTTCATCCAAGACCGCCTGAAGCTGGATCACAACTGCACTCTCGATCACCTTACCCAGAAATGGCAGCAGCGAGACTGGCCGATAATTATTGTATTCCAGGGGGTCAAGGGAGGGCTTTTTTAATATAGGTTTTACAATGGCCAATTTCAATTCTGATGGAAATTGCCCTTCCCTCAAAGATGTGTTAATGATCCGGCGTAACAATAAAGTTACCGCCGGCCCCCCCGGGCCGCTAGCCACAAGGGACAGGGATCGAGAGAGCAAGTTGTCTTCCGAACACTTCCGACGATCTTGTCCACGTCCTCGGTACTCACCGATTCAAACCGATCCAGTTTAATGGAGTCCACGGAGGCTCCGGATACCTCTACTCTAGGTTCTGCTTGAATGTCGGCATTAAGACCTTCGCTTATGCGAGAGGTTTTATCCGCAAAAAAGTCATTAAATTGGTCACAGCAGGCCTTAGAAGGTTCAAGGATCTGGTTCAGGGCGGGAGGGAGCTGAGTTAGCTCCCTGACCACTCTGAACAACTCTGCTGGACGTGACTCTGCGGACGCAATACGAGCACCATAGAACGAATTCTTTGCTGCTCGTATTGCCTCTCCGTAGTCCTTTAACAGTTGGTCTAGGAGAGCCTTGTCGTCTAAGCAAAGGTGTTTCCGCCAACGGTACTCTAGCCGTCGCAGTACCCGCTTCCTTGCCCGGAGATCTTCCGTATACCAGGGCTTACATTTGGAAGCAGGCCTGAGAGGGCGCTTGGGAGTGATACTGTGTATAGCCCTAGAGAGACCGGTATTCCAAATACCGGTGAGGGCATCAACAGAGTCGCCGTCACTTCCAACCATGTGCCCCTCTAAAGCTTATTGGAACCTTTTAGGTTCCATCAGCCTTCGAGGGTGGACTATCCTAATAGGTCCACCACCCCCGGGGGGGATCTGGGTAGAGGCCTTGATTTTCACCTCTACCAGGAAATGGTCCGTCCATGACAAGGGCGAAACATTAACTATTTCCGCCCACGGATTTTCCACATCCGAACAGAAGACCAAATCGAGAGTATTACCCGCACAATGCGTAGGACCCTGTATCAGCTGGGACAGGCCCATGGCCGTCATGGTATCCATGAATTCCCGAGCCGCACCGGATGGAACATAGCTGGTCGTGAGAGAGATGTTGAAGTCACCCAGGACAAGTAGCCTGGGCGTCTCCAACATCAGTTCAGCGACCAGCTGTGTCAGCTCGTTAAGGGAGTCTGCTAGCGCACGGGGTGGCCGATACACTAACAGAATCCCTAGACTGTCCCTAGCCTTTAGGGTCAGGTAAATACACTCGATATAGGAGGTCTGTCGGATGTGGTTCCTGGTGAGGGACACGGTGTTCCTATGTATCAAGGCCACACACACACCCCGCCCACCTAACCTGCGCTGGTCCTTCACCGAGAACCCGGCAGGCAGGGCCTGAGCCCACAGAGCGTCTCCTTCAGGCCCAAGCCAGGTCTCGGTAATGCAAGCCAGATCACACTTTTGATCCTCCAGCATATCGTGGAGGATGTGGGTCTTGTTGTTTATTGATCTGGCGTTGCACAGGAGCAGCGACAGGGTTTGTGGCACGGTTGGAGCGACCCTCGGGTCCCTAAGGTTGGGAGGGGGACAGGAAGGAGAGATAGATATGATGTATATATTAAAGACATAGTACATATGTTGCATTTACTTTTACAGGCATCTAGGAAACTTTTCTTTTTCAAAAATATTAATCAAATATGTTCTAAATAGCCTGATAATTCATTTGGTAGATGACTTGCCTTGTGCTACCATTTTGTTATTGTTGTTGTTGTTTTTGTTAACTGCCATTGAGTTGGCCTTAACTCATGGCTATCAAATGAGATACATTCAATACTTCCTGTCCTTCACTATTCTGCTCCATTCCTGTGGCCTCTCTGATTGAGTCTATCCATCCAGCTTGTGGTCTTCCTCTCTTTCTGCTGCCCTCTACCTTCCTACCATTATTGTCTTTTCTACCTTTTCATGATGTGGCCAAAGCATGACAGCCTCAATTTGACTTCCAAGGAAATTTCAGGCTTCATCTGCTTAAGGACCCATTTGTTTGTCTTTTTAGCTGTCCATGGTATCCTCAACACTCTTCTCCAACACCAAGTCCCAAATGTGTTGATCTTCCTCTTATCTACCTTCTTCACTGTCCAGCTCTCACATCCATACATGGTGATGGGGAATACAATGGTTTCGAAGATTCTAATTGTAATGCTCAGTTATATATCTTTGCTCTTTGGGATCTTGTCTAGTTCTTTCATAGCTAACCTTCCCATTCTTGTTCTTATTTCTTGACTGCAGTCCCCATTCTACTATAGTGCATTTTTGTCACTGCTAATAAATAGAGATTTGCCATTTATGGAGGCATCAGAGTCAGCATTGAGATAGCAGATAAACAGAGTTGGAATGAGTGTCAAAGCTCTCCACCACCCTGGCCCCCATTGAAGATGGATTCTATTATCTTTGTCGATATCAAGATCTAAGTGGCATAAAAGGGCCATTTTGTGCTCAGTAAGCCCTGCTAAATAGACCGTTCCTTAGGCCAGGCAGTTGAAAGGATACAGAAGTGGCTGGGAACGGACTAATAGAATAAATCTTCATGTTAGTAACATGCTTCTACTATCTATAGGTTGGTTATTACCTATAAAACCCTAAATGGCTTGGGCCCAGGGTACTTGGAGGACCGCCTCTCTCCATACAATCCGCCCCGCACACTCAGATCGGCTGGGAAGCAATTGCTAAGAGTTCCTGAAGTGAGATACTCTACCACCATACAGAGGGCCTTTTCCACCTCGGCCCCTAAGCTCTGGAACTCGCTTCCCAGTGAGCTCCACTCAGCAGACTCTCTGGACCAATTTAAAAAGGGGCTCAAAACACACTTTTTCCAGCAGGCATACCCCTAATACCCCCGAGATATCCTCCTTTCTCCCCTCATTGATGCACAATTGTGCTAGTATGGACAGTTATTTTCATTGTAGGATGTTTTAACTGATGATTGATGTTTTAATGCATTTTATTGTATTTCATGGACTGTGTTGTTGTATGGTCTAAGTGTTGTAACCTGCCTTGATCTTTGGAAAGGCGGGCTAGAAATAAAGTTTTTTTTATTATTGTTGTTGTTGTTGTTGTTGTTGTTGTTATTATTATTCTCATGTCTGTTAGGATGGGAGATAGCTCACAACTGGCTGTTCCATTCCTTTGTTGGCTCTTGCCCTACACAACTGTGGGTATCCCTCTTCCAAGTGTCTCAGTTGTGGGGGCATAGTCCAGCCTGAGTAATCCACTTTCAACCAAAGGGATCTGCCATGTTTGACCAGGAATAGTCTGGGCAGAATCTGTTGCTTAGTGCCTGATTCTATCTCTGGAAAAGGGCTGTGATGCTGCCTCTGCTATAGATAGAGACATCAAATCCCAGGGGAAAAAATGGAAAACAACAAAGAAACAAACAGGGGGAAAAATTAAAAAGGAAGAAAATAAATTGTGAAAGGTTTTATTTTATCATGATTCAGGGGGGAAATGGGGCCAGGGGTCATTTTTTTTCCTGAATTTTTGTCCAGGCCTTCACATCTCTAGACCATCTATTCTAGAGTGTCATTTACCCTCAATTTAACTTGTCTTATAAGCAGTGATGTGTGTGAGCTTTTGGTATCAAAATAAGTTTTGAAAGGCATGGAATGGCAGCCAGTTCCACCCCAGAAATTAGACCAGGCACAAATTGGTAATGAATGCCCCCTAGCAGATAAAAATGGGTTGAAAAATCACATGCAATTAGAGTGACAGAAGACTCTGCCCCAATCTAATCATAGGCAGTGCATGAATCCAGCTCATTTCTAATGACCTCTCCTTCCACATTTATGCACTCCTTCTGCACACTTATAATATCTGCTGAGGACTCACATCAAAGGTAGAGATCCAAGTTGGTGACGGAGGATTCCTTCCTGTGCAGCCCTTTGTGGACTGGACAGCATCAGGGTAGTTGTAAGATATAACAGCCACACCCTGTAGCCCAGGGGAGTCAGGCTTAGTAAGCCTGGTAGGGCTTGGGCAACAACAGAACCCAGAGGTTCTCTTCATCCAATATGTGGTGTAGCGGACTATGCAGAATGAATTGAGTAGTAAGCAGACTGTAATTTTATCCTACTGGTCAAAATCATCACAGAAGAACTATGACAGCTGAAAAGGGACTTTTCTCTTTCTAAATTTTGGTTGACTCCCACTTCTATCTTATTCTAGGAGTGAATTCATATTTCTTCCAGGACTAGACAAAGACATACTTCTGCGTGAGTTATCACAACTCACCATCTTCACAGTACTCTGTCTTCAAAGGAGATTCTTCTACTTTGATGCTTCCATTCATTAGTCCGTTCTCTTTTGCATGTAAATCCAAGAGACAATCATGCTGCCATTCCTCTTTACTTTTGTGAGTTTCAGACATATCTTTGTTCTCAGCCAAATGAATTTACCAATGTCAAATAGCCAATTACTCTACTCAGAGCTTTTATTGATGTGATGTAATCATTGAAAACATACCACAACTATCATGAAATCACACACTTAATTCTCTGCCTTTGCCCAACCAAATTGGGCTGTCTGTGTCACCTAGCTGTCCTATTTAAAACAATCCTTGTGTCTGCTCTTATGGCCAATCCCAAGTATGCTGCTCTTGATGCTGAAGAATCTGTCTGGCTTTGTGGAAACGCATATTCACTCTAAAGTCCATATCAAAGAGTAATCTGTGGAGAAGAATTACACTGTAAAAATAGTGCCAGCTTTCCAAATGGCTTTAATCATTTTCTAAGCTATTATTCCCATACACAGTGTTACCCAAAGAAAAGTAGGGGACTGGAGATCCCCATCAACTGTATCTGCTTTTCTTTAGATGGGGAAATTACCAGAGAAGCTTTGTGAATGGCTGGGTAACCTTAGGTCCATTGGCACCTGTGTATAGCAGCAATAACTGAGGGGGACTCCAGTCTTAGGTGAATTGAGGTTTTATCTAGAAAAATGCAAAGCACAATCACATACACACAATTCAAACAGGCACAGCATTCAGAGCTAACCAAAATGGGAAATGGAAATTTTATAGAGGGACTTTTTTTTAAAGTTTATTACAAATACATAAAAAACACAAATATCAGAAATAAGACACACAAACATAAAACCATAAAACACCTTATATTTACTGAAAAATACATCACTTAAATTATCCTTCATTTTCTCAGTATCAGTGATTTCTAAAATAACTTCATTCAATTTAACTAATATACATTTTCTTTTATATCTAGTACAGTGGTACCCCGGGATACGAATTGATCGCGTTACGAAATTTCCGGGATACGAAAAAGTTAGATTGGAAAAAACTGTTCCGGGATACGATGTTTTTTTCGGGTTACGAAATTTATTTCGGCGCGAAATTCAAACGCGCGGCTTTCCAGCGCTAACGGAAAGCCTTTTCGGGTTGCGAAATGTATCGGGTTACGAACGGAGCGGCGGAACGAATTAATTTCGTAACCCGAGGTAGCACTGTAATTATATAAGGTTGTAACTTCTTGCTGTTACAGTTAAACCTGTTTATCCTAACATTGTTTGGTTACCATTTTGTCATATACTTTATTTTTCCCTGTTCTGATTCTTATTTCCAAAAGACAAAACAAATGAGTTATAGGCCTGTTCTGCACGGGCAGCTCGGCACCTACTAGGGTTACGAAAGGGTGTCCCTTCCAGATGCCCTAACCCTAGTACGTGCCGAGCACGTACAAAATGGCAGTGCCTTTTCTACATGGGCACCACCATTTTGATGTAGCGGACACTTAGTGCCCGCACGTTGCGGCACAGAAATGACGCCGCAAGTGCACCATTGGCGCCTTGCGGTGTCATTACCATGCTGCAAAAAGAAGCCACTTTTTGCGGCTTTTTCCGCCACCGGGAACCCTCCCTGTTTGGAGGCTGAGGCTTCCTGGTGGCGGAAACGGAGGTGCCAGCAGACCGGCCTTTTTGGGTGGTCTGTAAAGTGCCATAGTAAAACGAAATATTGCTGAACAGGGGATTTTTTCCATTCTTACATATGAGTTTTGCCTAGCGACTGCTTAAATCCTATTGCCTAAAGACAAATAAACAAATAAAAAGATTAGACAGTAAATATCTTTCTTTACTTTACTTATAATATCCACCGTATTATCTTATACTTCATTGTTACCCATGCTGCTTCATATAAATTTTGGTATAAATGATAACCCTTAATGACCCCTAGATGAACTCTAATAGCCTGTCCACCATTGCCAGCAAGGCATGAGGACATGTACACACACCCCTGAGGGGCAACCACATCATCATATCTAGAGAGTCGCATAAGAGGATTATCATATGACCAGGAAGAGCAAATGTTTGCCTTCCCTGAGGCTCTTGCCCCCTCCCAGGGTCTGTTGTCCAAGCAGCTTAAGACCACTAAGACAATCAGACAGGGACATCCAGGTGAAAAGCAAGTAATTAAACACCTTTGTTCTCACCATCAAGCACCTTTGCCAGAAGCAAGATTTTGCCTATAATATCATCAAATTTGCCTGTTCACTGGGCCAGTCTGGATTTCAGGGGGAAGTTATGTCCCTTTGAATCCTGGCTCCTGGCCAGTCATTCCATGGCTGAGCCTCATGCCATCCTCATCATATTCCATTTGGATTCCTGGAGGGAGTCTACATTCTGGTACGTATCACCCCAGTGATGCCTAAAATCCTATTCCATGCTAACCTATGCTTTTCCTGAGCTTTGTATGTGTGTGGGTATGCTAGTGAATCGTATGTGTCTTTCCCCTTATAAATAAATTGGTTATTAATTCTAGAAGTCTGTCTCAGTTCCATTTATTGGGATCCCCTGGTCTACTCCGTATACATATCGGGAGGGCGATCTTGGTGGGCTCTTGTGGCCAGCCCCCTCTTGCAATATTTGGACTAATAACAACATAATAAAATTCCCCCTAACGGACCCTTGGCTACATCATCTACTATTTAACCATTTCCCTATGGTTACAATGATCTGCATATTTTTTACTCAGTCACTAATCTTTCGAAACACTGGTTGTCAAGGGACCCCCGTTGATTTCTATGAAATCAAACACCTGTTTCCATTTCTCCAAAGATTTATCTGATTTTTCATGCCTCAATTTTCTTTACAATTTATCTAGTTCTAATACTTCTTGCAATTTTAGTATCCAATCTTCGACCTTGGGACTATTTTATTTTTCCAGAATCTTGCATATAGCGTTCTTGCAGTACAAATCATATAAAATAACACACAGCCAAATTTCCTTTCTAAATCTTTGTTAACCATATTTATTAGAACTATTTCTGGTTTGTTTTCCAATTTTATATTTAATATCATATTTATTGTTTTACGTATAGCCATCCAGAATCTTTTTGCCTTTTTACATTTCCATCAAATGTGAATGAGTGTCCCTTTTTTATTTTATTTTATTTTTGCACTTCCAACATTTGCTAGAGTGCTTCCCATATATTTTGCATAATCTCATGGGCATTAAGTACCATCTATAGTAAATTTTGTAGCAATTATCTTTTATGTCTTGACACAGGGTATAATTCATTCTGTTTATCCATGATCTTTCCCATTGTTTCAGTTATAATGGTCTCCCAATATCTTGTGTCCAAGCCACCATGTTTGTTTTAGCTATTCCATTTTCAGTATAATACTTCAACAAACATTTATATAATGCTGATATTGTTACACCTTTTTTGCCCCCAAAATTTCCTCCAGTTCCAATTTCTTATTCGTTATTCCCATAATTTCTTGATCTTTTTAAACCTTTCGTTCAGTTGAAAATACCTGATTTCTTATTCAACTCCATATCTTCTATTGCTTTAATATTTTTGTCATAATTTTATAGAGGGGTTTAAGGGTTTAGAGAGGGCAATATTTATCTGTCTAGACCAGTAGACCATGAAAGCAGGAAGTGGCTCAAACTGAGTTCATATATGCAGTGCAACTTGGGGACAACAGTGGCAGAGTGGTTAAATGCCTGTACTGCAGCTACTCACTCACAAACCATAACGAAAGGGCTCAAGCTCGACTCAGGCTTGCATCTTTCCGAGGAGGTCACTAAAATGAGTACCCAGATTGTTGGGGGCAAATTAACTTACAATTTGTAAACTGCTTAGAGAGCGCTTAAATGCACTGATAAGCAGTATAGAAATGTACTTGCTATTGCTATTACTATTGTACAGAGTTTGGGGGTTGGAACCAATATTTATACTTGAAATCTAGCCCTGAGCAATGGATGGGCTATTTTACAAGATAAAAAAAGTCTTGATGTCTTTCCTAGGAATCGACAATAGGACTCTGGGCTGGTTGATGGCTTTAACTTTAAAGTCACATACACAGTGATTGGATCAGGGCAACTCTGGGTGTGAGGATGGGTTAGGTGTCTGGGAATATGGCAGGGGGGCAGCAGAGGAGTATGCTTACTGCTTTAAGTGCAAGGAAATCCTTTGTGTCATGGTGCAAGAGGAAATCTAAAGGACTTGGGGGGAAGGAAGAAGCAATTAGTACACCCATTAAGGATTATCTAGGTTGATCCACATGCATTTAAGGTCTACCGTGACCACCCATGGGAAGTTCATCTGGTCTTTCAGAGGTCATTGTGACCAACTAGAAACATGCCTGATACTTAATATGAAAACTATGAAATATGGAAATCTGGAACCCCAAACAATGCAGGGTATGCAGGGTGTGCTAACAACAACATAGACATTATCTTCCAAACTCTCCATTAATAGAGACTTTACTCCTGTCTTACACACCTTTGGTATCAAAGGTGGATTGCTGCTGTTCAACCAAAATGTGGTTTGGAGAGGCAGTATAGCTCTCTGGCTGAGAATTCTAAATGCGCCCCACTATACTGCATTTCCCAGGATTCCACAGGATGGAACCATGCTAGTTAAAGTAGAATCACAGTGCTATAATTGCATAGTGTGAATGGGCCCCAAGTCACAGAATCTCTGCAATGCTGGATCTCTTTTCATATTATCACCTACAGGGGGCAGCAACAAGGTGTACTCAGCAGAGACAAGGGTGCTACACATTGGAGTTCATTGTGTGGGTCTGCTGGCTTCAAATACAATCTGCCAAAATTAAGGGGATGCCCTAGAGATTCCACGAACCAGCGACAGGAGCTAGGATGTGCAGAGTGAAGTATAAGATCCAAATGCTGGTTTATGGTTTTCTTTAGACTTCTATTCCAGCCATTCTTCTTCTTTAGGAAGTTTTCTTAATGCAGTGGTGCCTTAAAGTCATGGCAGTTTTATGGGTTTTCCCTCCCATTCACAGTAACAATACTGCATATCAAATGCCTGAGTTTCAAGATATTTATTTCTATCACATCTGATAACATACAGTATGAGCATTTTGTGTTCCTGCAATCCTCTTGAAGCAACTATATGTCTGAACTGTTGAAAGAACAGGAGTGAGGAACACAGAGGCCTACCTGCAAGAATACCCTTCCATACCATCTGAACCATCACAACCATCACAACATCTTGACTAAATGCAGGGCTAGGACTAACATGATCTCTTTTTTTTCTCCTGTATCATTTTTAACACCTTTGCTTGATGAAAGTCCAAAACACACTGCAGAAATAATCCAGTTTGAGACAGCTTTAACTGCCCTGGCTCAGTGCTAGGGAATCCTAGGGATTGTAGTTTATTGTGACATAGAAGGAAAAATGTCTCAGAAAACTATAGTTCCCAGAATTCCCTAGCACTGAGCTAGGGCAGTTAAAGCTGACTCAAATTGGATTATTGCTGTGGAGTGTTTTGGATCAAAGAAGCTAGTGGAGTTTTGAAAGCTTGCAACATGTATAATGTGTATTTTAGTTGTCCAATAAACGTATCCCTGTTTTGTGGATTTTGGATGATACTATACTTTGCTATATGGCCAAGAAGGCTACATTCAGATATTTGTACATGGTGTGTGATTTGTTAAACTATTCTTTAAACTGAAAAGGAGTAACTAGCTGGTATTTTCCAAATCAGTTAAACAAGTGTCTCGTAGTTTCCACAAGTACATTTGCCTCAGATGCTGCTGCAAATAACCACAACACAATGCAGTGGAAGAAAGGCCACAACTTTATTAGCAAGCAATTGGTAAGGGTTGGCACAAAGCATGAGGTCAGGATCTGCAAAATCAAACAACCCGATGTTGTCTGATTATTCAAAACCTGGCACCCACCAGGCGCTTGGGATGACCTAGGGGCTAAGGAACACAACTTGACCGCAAACCATGCCATGCGTTCACATATTCATTAAGCCCCTAGTCACCAGGAGGCATTCCCGCGTTATGGCCCCTGCAATGGCCATACGCCTGCCCTATTTGCCCCCGGGTAACTAGTGACTCCCAAACCAGAGCTCCATAACCCTGGTACCACACCGTGCAGATCCTGGCCTATGCTGCCGCCCCAAGTTGTGACAAAAAAAAAACCACGAAACAGAGGTGGGTGGGCAGGGGAAGCTTCTACTGTCTTCCTCCCTTCCTGCTTGGCTCCGCACCGTGTGAAGCCAAGCGCCGACTGGGGGACGGGGCCTGCAACGTGGCCTTATATAGGCCTAAGCCCCTCCCCCCACAACATGCGGTGCGGAGCTCCTCCTCCAAGGCAGCCCAACCAATGGGCTGCCCTGGAGGACTGGAAGCTCCGCACCACAAAGCCCGGCTCCCAGAGTGTCACGGGGCGGAAGGGCCGCCCCTTTCGCCCCGCGCACAAATAGGGAGCCGGGGCAAGCCCCAGTGCACACTGGGGCTTGTAGTTTTTCGCCGCTCATAGCGGCAAAGCGGTCTGCCCAGCTAGCGGGTGACCGCTTTTTGCCTCCATTATGCTTAATCTGTACTTTCAGTTATTCACTTACACCTAACTCAGTATGTGGTTAGGTTTAGTAAGCAGCAAAACCACTCATGAAAATTAAAGTAAGTGTATGGGAGCCTGCTTAGTGTAGTGGCTTCAGTGTTGCTGAATTAGCTTACAGTTGTATACCGCTTAGACACTGCTTAGGCGGTATGAAGCGGTATATAAATGAAGCTTGTTTGTTTTGTTGGACTACAACTATGGAGACCAGGGTTCAAATCACCATTTGGCCATGACAACTGACTGTGTAGCCTTGGACAAGTCACACACTCTCAGCTTCAAAGGCAACGGCAAACCCCCTCTGAACAAACCTTGGGTACATAACAACAACACTTCAGCATATTCCTAATTTAATGTGGTTTATAAAATATTTTATAAAATTTTAAATTTACTAAGAACTAGTATAGGACTATGGAGCCTTCAAAATATGTTGTGCCACAAAGAGGTACCAGAAGTGAAGAAAAAGCAGACTGAAGTGTACTGGCTGCTCCCTGGAGAATCCCAGTAAATTGGCAAGGACTTTCTTGTTTAACAAAATCAACAGGTTCTTTTCTCTTCTCAAACTACACTTCTGGAAAAAAGCAGTAAGAGGTGGAAAAGAATACCAGGAATGCTTTTCAGTTAGAGGGCTGAAAATGTATGAGGCACCTGCAGTTTGATTATAAGCGCTTCATACCACTTGGACTGCCAGAGCTCTCTCCTACCTCAATGAACTACAAATTCCAGGATTCCATGGGATGGAATAGAATAGAGAAGTGATTTCATATGGGTAGAACCACACAGTGCAGACAGTTTTTTAGTTCCTGACCTGATCATGTCTCGAGAGGCTGTCTGCTGATAATGCTGTATACATTTCACTTTATCAGTCTACCTTGTAATGACATTCATTATGTTACTGGATTATAAAGATGGCTCGTGTATTTTGTAAGAAGTGTGGTAACTCAAGGTGTCACCCCTCCCCACTGACCTCTTCCCATTCCATTCCATACAGAATGCTTAGTAATGCTTTTTTTCCACTAATGTTACTCATAAATCCAAGTCCCACTGAATATAATGTTGTGACATTAAGAACTAGCAAAATTAAAATACCTTCAATTTATAATATCATATGCACAACTTAAATGAATTTACATATACCTAGTGAAGATGTGGTTAAAATGTTACAATTTTAAAGAAAATTTCAAAAGAATAATAAAAATTAAAAATAAAAAAAAATAAAATTCTGATTTTTGAAATTTTAATTTTAAAAATTCTGGGGCCTCTCCTTTCTCCTCCAACTGAGCTTTATCCCACTCCCATCATCTCTTAAAGCATTTTAAAGAGAATCAGGTGAATGCCACAGTCCTTGTATGTCAAAAGGTAGGTGTTTGAGGAGCAGTACTGTCACCTTACCCTTAAGATGTCACCTGGTACAGCCTGAACCCCCCCACCCACCCAGTGATGCCACTGAGTAGATATGCAACCTTATTTTCCGCTGAGTGCAGTTAATGTAAGCCTTTATATATTCAGCAGGTGTTACTTATAGCAACCACATGAATTTCATAAGGTTTTCTTAGGGCACCTCTGGTGCAGGAAACCTGAGAGGTGCACAAAGTCCATCTCAGCATAAACTGGCTAGGACTCAAGGTAATCCTGCATTTTGGAAGAAGCTTTCAAGTAGTCTCTAGAATATTACTTTGAACAGCTTTTCTTTTTAGAAACTTATCCCTTTTGCTATACCTTTGATACCTCTGGTACCAAAGTTTCTATTAAAGAAATAAAGCCCAAGAACACATATACTTTGTTAATTTGTGGTATACCTGAACAGGATTTTTGGTGTCCCATTCAGTATACATAAAGTACAGTCACCCCCTCCATTTTCACGGACTTGAAGTCTGCATCCCTCTCCCGTTCATAGGAAGCAAACGGGGGTTGGGGGATAAATGGGGGGGGCCTTGCAGGTGGCCATAGGCGTGCACGGCCATTCAACCAATGAGGATTGAAAATAGGAGAATTTCCATTTTTTTAAAATTTTATTTTATTTTTATTTTTTTGCGGGGGTTGGGTGGGTCCAGAACACATCCCCAGCAAAAACAGAGGGGTGATTGTATGAGCTATTCAGTCTTCAGGGAAGTTGCCTTATAGTATTTGTCCCATTACTAATTAGCTAAAGGATAGTATAAGCTCAGAGCAGATACTGTGGGTAGGACCTCAGACGGAGATCTTGAAAAACAAAAATATGCTACATTTCTAATATCTTAACTTTATTCATTCATGGAGGAGGAAGGTAATGACTGAGTCACACACAATCTCCGGATTAACAGTCTTAGAGACATGCTGAGAGTTTTAGTCCGACAATGTCTGGAAGGCCACACAGCTCTATTGGACTGAAGTAATGGATTAATGGTTAGATGATAAAATTGACACTCATGCAAATTACAAGTAATGCCTATGGTGGAGTTTTGTTTGGAGCAATCATGACTATTAGCTGTTTGAGTCATTGGCAGTGGCTACACGTCTTTCCAGTTCAGCTGCTGGCTTTCCTGACAGCTGTAAGGGAACTAAATGGAGGAGGAGAGGAGTTGTATTGTAAAGATAAGCACAATGGGGCTGATTTCCCTTGCCAAGTGTGAATAAGATTTCAGTTTATACATGCAGTTTCTCTGCATACACATACAGGGCACTCGAGAGACTCAAATGAAAAGGGTAAAATGATCATGTATTACCTTTAATTTAAACAGATCTTGTTTATATAGCATCCCCTGGTGCAAAATGCTCAACTGTTTGAATGGTTGTTCAGATACATAACCCTACACACCCATCATTTCATCTGAAAATGAAATAAAATGAAATAAATTTAAATTCTCAGGCCTGGGTGAGCAGGTGCTGAATACACAGCTTGTAAAAGATTTGTATCAAGCATCATATTCCTAGGCATGCATCAGCTCCCCATGCCAGCCCAACCTTTTTCTCTTCTCTTCTCCCTCACCCCAATTTCTTTTTCTTGCTTGCTGACCTTTTGACCTGCTTTCCTCTCCCACACACACCTCTCCATATTGTAGTTCCTCAAATCCAGGTAGCTATATTTGCAGATTGGCTCATTGTGCAAATCATGTAGTGGGTCATGAAAGGTTTAATGAGCACAGACAGACCCTCTAACAAATTTCTGTTCAGAAGGCTGGGACCAGGAGCTTGTATTTTCTTAGCTTCTTTGCATGTTAATGCACAGGTGTACAGCCTGCACTTCAAGGTCTTTTGGGCACTCCCCACAACCTGTTTTCTTTACTATCTTTTCCTAGAGCTTATGTGCCTTTAACACAGTGATTTCCAAAGTGGCCTGGGTAATACAACCACACCCCCCCCCCCGGAAGGGGCAGTGGAAAGATTCAGGGGGACGTTGCCCAGGGGAAGGGGGCAGCCATTGACACTTTTTTGTCATCAATGCACTAGCAGGATGCTTCCATGACAATAAGTGGATGATGTCATGTGAAAATCCTTCATGCAATCATGCGAACATGACAGGAGCATAGCCTTTCTCTCATGTTTCTTACCTTGTGTGATAATCTTTCTTTTTAAAGGCCTTACTGAAAGCAAGATATGGTACATCCACAGCACTCCATCCATCTACCAAGGTTGCTGCAACTAAGGTGATCAAATGCAAAGGAAGCAGTGACCAAGTTTGGTTGTTTTAAGTTTAATATCAAGAAATAAGTATCAGAGGGCACTAGGGTTATTGCCCAAAAGGAATGGGGATAGGAACCCAAAAAAGGGTAGAGACCATTTTAACAGATCCGGGAGGTAAAGATACTTAAAATACATTTATAAAGGTTATAAGGACACTTAGCAAGCAGTACTGTATCACTTTAACTGCTATGGTTCCATTGTAAAGGATCTTGGGATTTGTGAGGCACTTGTAAATATCTGCTAAAGAGTGCTACTCAACTCCCCTAGAGTTCCCAAGATACTGAGTGCTGTCCGTGCTACAGAGTTAATCCTCAATCCCGCTTTTATCAGGATACCTTACTAGCTTCATAGAATCATAGAGCTGGAAGAGACCCCCAAGGGCCATCCAGTCCAACCCGATTCTGCCAGGCAGGAACACACAATCAAAACACTCCTGACAGATGGCCATCCAGTTCTGTTTAAAAAAACTTCCAAAGAAAGGGACTACACTACACTTACCATCAGAAAGTTCTTCCTAATGTTGTGGTGGAATCTCTTTTCCTGTAGCTTGTATACTTGTTCTGTGTCCTAGTCTCTGCAGCAGCAGAGAACAAGCATCATCCTCAGTGTGACACCACCTCAAATACTTAAATAGGGCTATCATGTCACTACTTAACCTTCCCTTCTCCAGGCTAAAAATACAGTCAATGCCGGGATTCCGCATCAGAACATGTCTTCCAAACATCTTACTATTTTTGGAACCTTGCTTTGGACTCGTTTCAGCTTGTCAAATCCTTTTTGAATTCTTGTGCCTACCATTAGACATTTAGTATTCCAGGCAAGGTCAGACCAAAGCAGAACAGAGTGTCGTAACTGACCTGAAGGCACACCACAAACAAAAAACATGTTTCTGTGTTAATTTTATACTGTTTGATCTAGATGATTTCAATTGTTTTTACATTTTTTTTTGTAATGTTAAAATGTTTTTATCTTCTGAATTTCCTGGTGTTAGAGCATAACGATTTATATAAATTTTGGCATGTGTGTGGGATTCACTTTGACTCCAAGCTGACCTCCTAGAGGCACCACCATTTCCCCAAAGCACAGATGTCATGTAGGCAGCCTGCAAAAGAGGAGGTAGGAGCCCTAGAGAACAGGACTGGAAATTCCCCACAGGAAGTTTGGGAGTTGCTAGACAAGAAAAACCATCACCTCCAAAATCAGCACAATAGTAGCTGTTTGTTTTCAGTCTCACACTTAATGGCCCAGTGATTAAATCAATGGCCACCCATTCATCTGTTTGCCTTCCCCGATTGTGTTCACATTCAAGTGCATTGGCTAGAGTATTCTTCACCTTGGTTTAACAAAGCCCAGGTCATTAAACACCTTTGTCTTGGCTGCAGCTAAGCCATTAGGCTCATCACCACAGACTAGAATTTGCCTACATAAACCCCAGTCAAGCACACCACCTGGTGTGCTATAGTCAGAATTCTGCCTGGCTTCACATCAGTTTGGACTCTGATTTTAGCTCACTCTGCCATTTCCCCCACGTTTTGGTGGCCGTGCTCTTCCAACTTCTACATCTACATCTGGTCCCCCGGAGACGCCTTCAAAAGTAAGTATCTCCCATAGATTCGCCTCTCTCAACTCTCTCCCGAATTTCCTCCCTTTACTTTCATTGAGAAGTGTGTGTGTGTGTTCTTTGCTGTGTGTTTGTTTCCCCCTTTTTAATAAATATTTAGACATAATTGGAGCAGTCCGTCTAAGTGTCGTCTCTCAAGGGATTATTGTGGACCTCTGGTATACACCATGGGACATGATCTCGCGAGGGTGTTGTTAGGACTCTCCCTCTCAGCAATTTGAGCTAATTAAAAATTCCCCTAATTAGATCTTTCCTGACACTCCAGGAGAAAGGTGGCATAGAAATATTATTATTATTATTATTATTATTATTATTACTACTACTACTACTACTATTATTATCGACACAGCTACACCTATTAAAACACAGAACCAAAGAGGAAAGCCTCTAATGGTGGGATGATGGTAGAAGGATTGGGAGCCCCAAAATTACAGTTTGCTTTCATTTCTGATCTGGAACCAAATGATCCAAAAAGAAAGATCTGTCTTGGTGGCATTTGAAGAGCAATGAGAAATCTACTCGCCCTGCCGGCAGGAGAAGAAACTCCCAGAAAGGAAACTACCCACCCAGAATGGAAGGGCTACACTCACGAAGAACAAAAATGCTCATTCTTTCCTTTAACTCACTAGAAGATGGGAGGAAACCCTGAAGCACCATCCCTTCGGAAAGAAAGACACAATAGGCTAGGCGGGCCAGTCTTGGGTCCTGATGGACAAGGAGTCTGTGTGTGCCTCATGAGAGCAAATTTGTTTATTTATTTACAGTATTTATACCCTGCCCTAAAACCTCTCAGAGCGGCTTACAACTATTGTTTTTTTTAAAATAACAATCAGGCTTACAATCTAAGACACAACACAAAAGAAGAAGGGAATGGTAGTGAGAAAGGGGATCAGGTCTAGCAATTCTTCTCTCCCTCTGAGGCCTGGACCAAGGCAGTTGGACTGGAGGGAGGGCTCTACTTCTTAACTAAAGCCAGGTTAGGGTAAAAAAGCCAGAAAAAGCCAAGTGAAGAGATTATCGCACAGTTTTAAAAAATGACTTACCACTGCTGAATTCAATCCAAATTTGGGATACATCCAGATTTTATTGCAAGCATTTTTGAGGCAGCTGCAACCGAGTGGTGCATCCGGGTAACATTTGGCTAGAATCTGAGTTAAGCCATCTGATCTGCAAATCCAGGAAGCTCCTGGCTTTGAAAAGAGGTCGTCTGAACTTGTATTCTAGCCAGATGTTACCCAGGCGATGGCAAAAACTTGTGCAATAAAATCCAGATGTATTTGGAATTCAAATTGAATTTGGCAGCGGTAAGTCAGTTTTTAAAACTGTGTGATAGAGTCCAAAAAAAAGACATCCTTGGGCAGGAGTAGCTTTGTCCAGGAAAGCCAGGATGGGTGCGGATGGAATAGGCTTTCTTACTCACAAAGGTGCCTCCTGTCTGTAGCCCAAGGCTGTTCATTTGGAGAATAATGATTAGAAATCATCAGAATATTTTAAAAGGTTTTGTGACGGCACTTGCAGTTTGTGACCTCTATGATCTTTCTTGCTTACCATTCATGCAAAATGGTACCACTGATCCATCTCCAGGGCTGCTCTGGATTATCTCTTCAGAGACCAATCCAGTGGTCAGGAGGGCTTTTGTAACGTAAAAAGAAATCTAGAAAAGAAATTAAGAAAGAAATATATTATCAACTCCAATTTGACTGAACTATTTTACAAGAAACTAGAAAGAGTAAAAATAATATCACTTGATGAGGTACTGAAAGAAAGGTGATTTATAAAAATGGCATTCTCACAATGGTTTTTCACTGGAAAATACAAGACTCCTGCTTCCCCTTGCTTATAGTGACCTGATCTTTTATTGTGTCTGTCAAAGAATGCTGGTGATGTTCATTTTCACCCAACTTGGAAGAGAAAAAATGGCATAAAACATCTACAGATGCTTTTAATAATGGCACAAAACATTTTTAAAGGAATTTTAAATTCAAACAGATGGAATCAATTCACACCAGCAAGGCCTACCACCATTTATCCTTTTCATGTGATCTTGTGCCACCAATGATTGTGTGAAGAGGCCATAATGGGCCTTGCTAAAGAAAGCTCTCTCTCTCTCTGGCTTTACTTTGGAAAGCGCGTTGAGGACTAAAAAGGCCAATCCGAGATAAAGTCCGGTTGCAGAAAGCACAGCAGAAAGTCTCTTGGGTGATGTTTCGGGTTGCGATTCTTTCTGCGTTGTCATTTCTCTTCAAGACTCGGTGTGCATGAGCTTTCAAAAATGGCTGCAGCATCATGGATAGTGCGTCTCCATGTCCCTGATGTGAGGCCAAGGCAGACCGTTGTTGGTGATCAATTTGGCCAAGCCTGAGATGTTGTTTTCAGGGAGTCTTTGTATCTCTCTTTGGGGCACCCTTCTTACGCTGACCTGTGGCGAGTTCACCGTATAATACTATTTTTGGGAGGTGATGGTCCTGCCCAGTGGCACTACGTCCTCAATAGCATGGCCTCAATGCTGGTGATCTGCTGCTTGCTCAAGGACGCAACATTTGTCACATAGTCAGTCCAGTGTATATTTAGAATTGTGCATAAACAACACTGATGAAAGCATTCCGGAGTCGTAGTGTTGGCAGAGGTGATCATGTTCAGACCCGTAGAGGAGAATAGACAGTACAATGGCTCATACACACTGATTTTTGTGCTTCGCCTCAAGTGTTTTTACTCCAGACTCTTTTGTGAAGCCTTCCAAATGCACTAATGCCTTTGCCAGCTGTGACGACCTCTTTAATCAATCTTGGCATCTGAGGAGATGATGTTTGCCAGGTGGTGAGCTGCTGGTGGACTTAAGCACAGATTTGCCTACAGTGATGTGGGGATGGTTGTGTTCTTCCTGAGGTGCCGGTTGGTAAAGAACTTCCGTTTTCTTCAGGCTGACACCAGCCCAAAGAGCTCTGCAGCTGTAGCAAAGAAAGATGTTAGGTGCTGCAGAGCTGCTTCCGTATGGGCAATGAGGGCAGCATCGTCAGCAAAAAGCAGCTCACATACAGATAGTTTAGAGTCTTACGTGCGAGCCCTCAGGCGGCTTAAGTTAAACAGGCTACCATCAGTATGGTAGCGATAAATGCCGTCTTCTTCAAGATCTGCTCGAGCCCTTTGGAGCATCATGCTGAAAGAAGGGGTAAAAGAGCTAGAACGAGACACAACCTTGTTTCACACCATAGTTATTAGAAAGGCCTCCGAGAGAGCATCGCCATATCTGACTTGACCATGCTGGCCTTCATGTAGCAGGATAATCATTTTGAGGACTTGGGGGGGGGGCATCCTAGTGTTCCAGGATCTGCCACTTTCTACGTCACACGGCAATTCACCTTTTCGAGCAGGTCGACACCCCTGACTCTTGACTCCCGACTCCCGATGTGCTCCCCCCCCCCCTCCCGACTCCCGATGTGCTCCCCCGATGGTGGCTCCTCCCCCCGCCCACCCTTCCCCACCCGATGATGCTCCCCCCCCCCCCCCCCCTGTGTCGCATTGTTGAGCTGGAGTGAATATGTGGGTTTTTAATGTATTTGTTGTATAGGCACATGTTTGTTAAAACTCTTTGATTTTTAAAAAGCGA
>NC_056523.1:18395111-18408740 GCF_019175285.1 Sceloporus undulatus | reverse complement strand
TTTGAAACAAACAAACAAACAATAGCCAGATTTCAGAAGCCACAGCAAAGTACATCTGAGGTGGAAAGAACTTCAACTATCATGTTTGTAAGCTTGGCATAAATTTGGAGAGGAATCAACGAGTCACATTTGAGATTACCACATGGGGTACAAGCTAGTAAAATTGCATTAATGGGTTCTTCCGTTAAAACAAAATGATGGCAAATGACGGGACAATTTCACTTCACTCATGGGAGAATGACAGGATCAGTGCAGTGTACTGTGAAAGCCTTTTGCATGATCACTTTCACTCACGCTTCCTGGACAGGAGAATGACAGGTGTAGTTTGAAAGTACTTCTCACAATTGCATGGAAGGACAGGACAGGGGCGGGACAATGATGTCCAGTCCCCCATGTGGTAATCTCTATAGTATCAGAGAAACTCAGACACAAACTCAGGCTTCTTAGCCATGCAAAAGCTTGCTTAGCTGTCATGAAGCCATGTTGGCATAGGCCTGGTATGTTGGGAGGCGTAAGCAGGTGCAGGAGATATTTGTGAGATCCAAGGTTGTTTAGCCTTTGGAAGAAAGAATGCCTTTTGGGGAGTTCTTAAAGATGAAACCTATGCTTCAGCCTCCAAGCTGGCAATGAGCTTGCTACTGTGCTGGGCCTAATCTTCAATAAAACCTTTCTGGACTCATCCATGAAGTCTGCTCTTTGAGCGAGGTAGAGACAGGGCATCACACATAGCCCTGATAGGCAATGGAAAAATGTATGGGTCACATTAGTTGAAATGGACTGACAGAGATAGATCAGCTTTTGAGTATCCGTACCAGAGACGGTCTTCACTGCATTTTGTTCATAAAGGAAAAGGATGTGGTATAGAGCAAAGGAGAGGAAGCTTTGGGTTTTGACACTTTTAGACAGTCGGTCAGCCAGGACATCACGCATGTGATGAGAAGGATTGGCATAAAGCTATTGGGGGTGGGGGGGAGGAGTGTTTAATGCTGTAGATGAAACACTAAGCAAAATCCTCTCGCTGTGCAGATTCTTCAGTGTCAAACAATATATGGTGATTCCTAACCCAATCCTAACCAGATTATCCTGCCATTTAACAGAAAGCAAAGGAAGAGGCATCCAGGCAGTACCTGGCCCCTACTATAGTTATGCAGCAGCGGGAATAATGTGAAGTTGAAGGCTTTCATGGCCGGCATCCATCGTTTTTGTGGGTTTTATGGGCTATGTGGCCATATTCTAGAAGAGTTTATTCCTGACGTTTTGCCAGCATCTCTCTAGAATCATAGAATCATAGAAAAATAGAGTTGGAAGAGACTGCAAGGGCCATCCAGTCCAACCCCCTGCCATGCAGGAAATCCAAATCAAATCATTCCCGACAGATGGCCATCTAGCCTCTGTTTAAAGACCTCCAAGGAAGGAGACTCCACTACACTTCGAGGGAGTGTGTTCCACTGTCGGACAGCCCTTACTGTCAGGAAGTTCTTCCTAATGTTGAGGTGGAATCTCTTTTCTTGTAGCTTGCATCCATTGCTCCGGGTCCTAGTCTCTGGAGCAGCAGATAACAAGTCAGCTCCCTCCTCAATATGACATCCCTTCAAGTATTTAAATAGGGCTATCATATCACCTCTTAACCTTCTCTTCTCCAGGCTAAACATCCCCAGCTCCTTAAATTATGCCATGCTGTGTTAGGAAAAAGCTGCTTAAGTTGTGAGCCCAAGAAAATCTCTACTTGTTGCTTGAAGCATGTGATAGCAATTATTTTGTGAGCTAAAGAGACATACAGAATTTGTTTTTCAAAACTAAAGGCTTGCTGGGGATCAAGCATTCTCTGAAGATGCCAGCCACAGATGCTGGTAGAAAGGCAGGAAAAAACTCTTCTAGAACATGGCCACATAGCCTAAAAAACCCTCAAAAAACAGAGGGGATAAAGTTAACCTCCATTTTACAGATCTCCTGTGAGTTATGGAAGATCCAGGAGGAAGCTGACCTCCCCCTGGTTGCAAACTGCATTTGTGTGGTCTTCTCTCCACTCCCCCCCCATGCAATGGCCATGGCAGTGTACTTCGGGCACATATAACCTGCCCTCGAGGGCCAGGAAGGATAAGGAGGAATGTATAGCCAGATTTAAAGGCTATGCCCACAGAACATGCCATAGCCCTCTCTCTGTCAGTAGCCCATATTAATTCTGAGCTCCATGGAGGAGGGATGGGATACTAATCTGAGGAACATTACAGCAGTACGTAATGTACAACCTGCCTAACATTAGCAATGCTGGTGAGGCTTCATCTGGATTGTTTATAACTTTGATCTGGATCAGTACATAAAGAGATCTTGTAGCACCTTTGAGACGAACTGAAAAAAAAGAAAAACTCATGCTGCCAATTTCTTTCTTTCAGTTAGTCTCAAAGATGCTACATGATCTCTCTACATACTGATTCTACAGACGAACACAGATATATCTTTGAATTAATCTGGAGTGTTTGTAACATGCTGGGAAACAGTCACCATCATTTTTATTTTAACTGAGCTCCCTCCCCCCACAAAAAAAAAAAAAAAACAACCTTGGGATTCATTAGTTCCTGACATAGAACATACCCTCATGTCCAGTTCTGTCAGTTTCCACTCCTTCCAAGATCAAATAGTTCAAGAAACCAATGGGCCTGAGTTGTTCATGACTGAGACACTATAATATATTTTGTTTAAACAACAGGGATGGCTCATACTAACTAATGCTAGAAAATTCCACTTCCCTCATGAGCTATTCAGAGAATTGCAGAGAAACTCAGAGGAAACAGAAGAGGGTGGCTGTTGATGTGATAGTCCCTGTCAATAACAAAATATTGTGATACTCTGTCCCTGTGAGTCCTGTGACCACTACAACACTGTCCTCACACAACTTAAAGAAGCTGATTGGACTGGCCCTTGCATTTTATTTCAGTAAGGGCCCTGGGTCAACATTCCCCCCTTCCACACACCCCTCTTATAGAAAAATGAATCCCTAACAAAGAGTTTTCTACTACATTGGGTCCTCTGTATCCACTACGGTTTGGTTCCAGAACTTCCCACGAATACCGAAATCCCATTAAATATAATGGTGTAGTAAAACCATGACCCTTATATAAAATGGCAAAAATCCACTTTTTGGAATTTATATTTATTTGAATATTTTCAAGCTATGAATAAAGAATCCATGGATATTCAAAGCTGACTGTTTCACACATCTGACTGTCACACATTGAAGCAAATGACATCCTTGACTGTGTTACTCTTGGAAGGAAAAGATGTTGTTCCTTAGCATCTATATATTGTCTTTTGATCTAATTCTTGTTTCTCCCTCTCACTTTTGATTTAATTCTGGAAGCAATGGTATATGTTTATTCAGGTGGGATTTCTATACCAATTTACCTAGGAACAAACCCCATTGAGCTCAGTGAGATTTATTTCTGAGTAGACACATAAAGGTTCATGCTACAGATAGAAAAACCTATCAGTTTTGCTTTATTCCACATTCTACATTTTAACAGTCTCCTTCCTGAAAATAAATAAACACACACACACACACACACACACACACACACACACACACTGGTAAATGCTACAAAATGGAACTGGAAAAAAATCAACAATCACACCCTACTCCATTTACACTAGAAACTATTCCCAGGACCATGCTGTACTTTTCAGAAATATAAAGGCTGTTCAGCACTAACAGTTGAATACACCAGGATTGAGATCCAGAGTTTAAAGACTAAAACACTGAAACGCCTGAGCCCTGGTGCATTAATCTGTCATTTTCCCATCTTCCCCACACTTTTTTTTTAACTCCAAAACTTTTAAATTTCTAATAAGGTGAACCTTGTAAATTTGGGGGGAGGGGGAAATTATGAAAAAAAAATTGAAATGAAATTGCCTTCTGCTCGTACTGCTTTGAGGTTGTTGTGTCCCTACAAGTTGTTTCCAGCTTATAGCAACCCTAAAACAAACCTGTCACTGGGTTTTTTGGGGCTTGGAGTGTGTGACTTGCCAAAGGTCATCCACTGGATATCCATAGCTGAGTGAGGAACTGAACCCAGATCTACAGTTGTAGTCCAATGCTCAGACCACACCACCATGCTGGTTCATACTCCTAAGCAATCACTAAGTACAGAATATTCCTCAGATAGGAATCTTTAATTATGTTTTACCCAGATAGTAGTGCTTCTAGAGAACCATCTCTCTCTCTGCTTCACTTTCAGTGAGTCATATATGTATGGGACATCTGTGCTATTTTAAACTCTATTTCACTTTTAAAATATGATTGTACACTTTGAAAAAAATATTGGCATATTAATAAGATCACTTACAATTGCATTCCGATTTTTTATTATCTTATTCTTAGTTTTTTTGTTTTTAGTATTTTTGTAAGCTGCCTTCTGTCCCATTCTGGTAGAAAGGCAAGATATTGAATAATTAAGTAAATGAATGTATATTCTACTCTTATCAGCACTGATTTCAGTTTTCTTTTCTTCATCAGTTGGATACTGGGATATTTCTGCTCTTGAATAACCATGAAATTGAGATTTCTTCATATTTAAATTTTATTTTGCACTTGCATCTGATTTTGCTTATTTCCAGTGTTGAATTTTGTACCTATTGGTGATCTTGACTATGTTTTTATGCAGACTTCAAATGGTCAGTTCTCCCTTTTCAAATTTTGATTCAGAAACCCTGAATTTGTAGATCTTAAGTAATTTAAAACATCAACAGTATCCTTGGTTTGTTTCTTCTCTTAAATTTATGTTTTCACTTGGCATTTTAGTTTTGTATTTTAGGATGAAATGAATTGTGCTTTGTAAGTTTTAAAGGGGGGCACCATGTCTCCTCCTTTATTTCTGAATCATCCTCCAAACCAAACGGAACTATTGTTTGCAAGGTACCAAAATAGTTCACACAATCAGTGCATACCTGAAAAAACAGGGTGTGCCTGCAGCAATCCTGATCCTCAACTGAAATATTATAGCTCAGACAGACAGACAAAAACTGAACATACTAAAGGGCCTGGAAAGGGTACCTTGCTTCCCAGCTGGAGATGGAGATCTTGCTGAGGTATCCCTGGGTCTCCTATACTGGATGTTCAGAACAGTATAGCCTTCTTCATCCTCCATTAGCAGGCAAAGGTTGCAAAGAAACAGCTTAGAAGTGCAGAGCATAGCTCTGAAGGTTTGCATGCATAGCCTCGGTGGATGTTCAAACACGCCCACCTGAGCAGCCGTTCTTTTCAACCACAACATCAGTTACACCTTATCAGAATATAATATGCAACACAGTGAGAGGGGGAAGCAAGATATATATATATATATATATATATATATATATATATAAAAATAAAATTCCTGGGTGAAGAGGAGTTGAAGAAATTAAGCATTGAAATCATTTTGGTTTAGTGTGGGGCTCGACAGACCAGCTCAAAAGGGTGGTCAGGAGCCATCTGGTTTTACTCCTGATGGAGGCTGCAGCAACCAAACGGCACAGACTCCATCAGGGCTAAGAATCCTCTGAAAATGGGTTCTTTTTAGTCCGTGTGGTGGGCGCACTGTGTGGCAGACTGTGCCATTGGAGCACACAGTGCGCAGTGATGTTTAGACACTGCACCATGCGTGCGTCATCATAGCGGTCCCCATGTGGATGGGGCTGTGCCATGATGGTGCACACAGTCCATACTAGGGCTCGGAAGCACGCGGATGCTGCCCTCTCCAGAGCACTAAAATTGGCACCAGGCCGCCGCTTTGCGGCAGTCTGTACAGGGCCTCAGTTTTTTGGTTGTCTTTTGGATTTGGGGCATGTGGAGGGTTACAGTGAAGTCCTTGTCAGTCATTAAGGCTTGTATGAATGAAAGTAAAGAGAGGTGGCCTCATATAGTTATACACACAGGGGCTTCTTGGACTTAGGGTTGCCATAAGTCAGGACCTCCAAACCGGGACAAATGTAGGACAAATGTAGGACAAAATTTTCAAATGGAGGACACATTTTTAAAAAAATGGAGGACACGCAAAAAATTGATGCTTTTTTAAAAAAAATTCTATATAAATGCATGTTTCTTAGCCATGATCAAAATGGAGGACATTTGGCATTATTCCTAGACAGATGGTAGAAATGTGCTTCCCTTTCTGGCCAAAAACCAGAAGAGGAGGAAGAGTGGAAGAAGCACAGGAGGAGGAAGAGGAGAAGAAGAAAAGGAGGAAGAAGAGGAGGAGGAAGAGGGGAAAAGGAGGAGGAAGAAGAAGAGGAAGTAGAGAGGAAGAAAAAGGGGAGGAAGAGGGGAAGACTTTAATTCTGGAAGCAATGGTATATGTTTATTCAGATGGGATTTCTATACCAGTTTGTCTAAGAACAAACCCCATTGAGCTCAGTGAGATTTATTTCTGAGTAGACACATAAAGGTTCATGCTACAGATAGAAAAACCTATCAGTTTTGCTTTATTCCACATTCTACATTTTAAGTCTCCCTCCTGAAAATAAATAAATAAATACACACACACACACACACACACACACACACACACACACCCTGGTAAATGCTACAAAATGGAACTGGAAAAAAAATCAACAATCACACCCTACTCCATTTACACTAGAAACTGTTCCCAGGACCATGCTGTACTTTTCCGAAATATAAAGGCTGTTCAGCACTAACAGTTGAATACACCAGGTTTGAGATCCAGAGTTTAAAAACACTGAAACACCTGAGCCCTGGTGCATTAATCTGTCATTTTCCCATCTTCCCCACACTTTTTTTTAACTTCAAAACTTTTAAATTTCTAATAAGATGAACCTTGTAAATTTGGGGGGAGGGGGAAATTATGAAAAAAAAATTGAAATGAAATTGCCTTCTGCTCGTACTGCTTTGAGGTTGTTGTGTCCCTACAAGTTGTTTCCAGTTTATAGCAACCCTAAGACAAACCTGTCACTGGGTTTTTTGGGGTTGGAGTGTGTGACTTGCCGAAGATCATCCACTGGATATCCATAGCTGAGTGAGGAATTGAACCCAGATCTACAGTTGTAGTCCAATGCTCAAACCACACCACCATGCTGGTTCATACTCCTAAGCAATCACTAAGTACAGAATATTCCTCAAATAGGAATTTTTAATTATGTTTTACCCAGATAGTACTGCTTCTAGAGAACCATCTCTCTCTCTGCTTCACTTTCAGTGAGTCATATATGTATGGGACATCTGTGCTGTATTTTAAACTCTATTCCCATTTTTTAAATATGATTGTACACTTTGAAAAATAATGGCATATTAATAAGATAACTTACTTAATTGCATTCCGATTTTTTATTATCTTATTCCTAGTTTTTTTTGTTTTTAGTATTTTTGTAAGCTGCCTTCTGTCCCATTCTGGTAGAAAGGCAAGATACTGAATAATTAAGTAAATGAATGTATATTCTACTCTTATCAGCACTGATTTCAGTTTTCTTTTCTTCATCAGTTGGATACTGGGATATTTCTGCTCTTGAATAACCATGAAATTGAGATTTATTCATATTTAAATTTTATTTTGCACTTGCATCTGATTTTGCTTATTTCCAGTCTTGAATTTTGTACCTATGGTGTTCTTGACTATGTTTTTATGCAGACTTCAAATGGTTAGTTCTCCCTTTTCAAATTTTGATTCAGAAGCCCCGAATTTGTAGATCTCAAGTAATTTAAAACATCAACAGTGTTCTCGGTTTGTTTGTTCTCTCAAATTTATGTTTTCACTTGGCATTTTAGTTTTGTATTTTGGGATGAAATGAATTGTGCTTTGTAAGTTTTAAAGTGGGGCACCATGTCTCCTTCTTTATTTCTGAATCATCCTCCAAACGGAATTATTGTTTGCAAGGTACCAAAGTAGTTCACACAATCAGTGTGTACCTGAAAAAACAGGGTGTGCCTGCAGCAATTTACACCTGATCCTCAACTGAAATATTACAGCTCAGACAGACAGACAAAAACTGAACATTCTAAAGGGCCTGGAAAGGGTACCTGGCTTCCCAGCTGGAGATGGAGATCTTGCTGAGGTATCCCTGGGTCTCCTATACTGGATGTTCAGAGCAGTATAGCCTTCTTCGTCCTCCATTAGCAAGCAAAGGCTGCAAAGAAACAGCTTAGAAGTGCAGAGCATAGCTCTGAAGGTTTGCATGCATAGCCTGGGTGGATGGTCAAACACGCCCACTTGAGCAGCCGTTCTTTTCAACCACAACATCAGTCACACCTTATCAGAATATAATATGTAACACAGTGAGAGGGGGAAGCAAGATATATTTTTAAAAAAAATAAAATAAAATTCCTGGGTTAAGAGGAGTTGAAGAAATTAAATACTGAAATCATTTTGGTTTATTGAGGGGCTCGACAGACCACCGCAAAAGGGTGGCCTGGAGCCACCCATTTTTACTCCTGATGGAGGCTGCAGCAACCAAACGGCACAGCTAAGAATCCTCTGAAAGTGGGTTCTTTTTAGTCCGTGTGGCGGTCGCCATGACTGTGCCATTGGCGCACTGGCGTGCAGCGATGACACACACATGGTGTGGTGATGTTTAGACACTGCACCATGCGTGTGTCATCATAGCAGTCCCCATGTGGATGGGGCTGTGCCATGATGGTGCCTGCAGTCCTTACTAGGACTCAGAAGCATGCGGATGCTGCACTCTCCAGAGCACTAAAATTGGCACCAGGCCTCTGCTTTGCAGCAGTCTGTACCAGGCCTCAGTTTTTTGGTTGCCTTTTTGATTTGGGGCATGTGGAGTGTTACAGTGAAGTCCTTGTCAGTCATTAAGGCTCGTATGAATGAAAGTAAAGAGAGATGGCCTCATATAGTTATACACACAGGGGCTCCTTTGACTTGTTCTGGTCAGTGTGTGTCAGCCTGTAAGGCAGATTGAGACCACAATGGGTCCTTTGCCTACACACCCATAGAAGCCTAGCATCCTGTGCCAACATGCAGCAAGTGCTTGGAGAAGAAGTGACGAATGTCTTGTTTATTCCCTGGAGAAGCAGTGATAGCTTGGGAGGATTGTAAAGGAGGGTTGGGGAGAGATGTAGACTTTCAGAGCTGCATGCAGCAGCATGTCTGTAGTAAACAGTGTAATAAATCATGACCTAGTAAAGAACGGGATTCTACTCCAACTAGTCCTTCTGTAACTGGGTATGCCTGCCTACAGTAGATTAGATGCCTCCAGTAGCTGCCTCCAGAATCCCTTGATGTGCATGTGTAAATAGCAAAACAGAGTGATAGGCATTGATCTACACATTTTTAATATATCTAAATTATAATCTCTGGCCTGCATCTTGATATCAAAAGTGCATCTTGACCTGAGCAGCTATATGGCCCTAGCATGTGATCTGAAAAGAACAGACTCCCACTGAAACAAAGGGAAGCCATGGGCTTTGATATGTAAACAAATTTCCTTTCCCAGCCCTGGAAATTGATGAGACCATGCAAGTAGCTGCTAAGTGCTATCAGGGAAGATGCTACAGTGTGTCCTCGCCTTACGCGAGGGATCCGTTCCGGATCCCTCCGCGTAAGGCGAATTCCGCCTATGCTCGAGCCCCATCGGAAACAATGGGGCTCGTGCGCAGCGGCGCGGGTGTGCATGGGGCGCAACGGGCGCGCGCACCCATTCAATTGAATGGTACGCACCGCCCCTTCTACCCCACGCACGCGCCGCGGCTTGAGAGCATATGCTCAAGGGCGCGTATGGCGCGGGTGCACTGTATAAAGAAATGGCTCTCTTTGGGGCCGTTTCCACTTGTGATTTACAACGATTTAAAATACACCGTTTTAAATAACACCGATTCAAAATAACCCTGGTCTTATCCCGCTTTTTTTTCTTCGTTCTCATTTACCAACTAATTTGCTTTAAGTGATCCGCTTGCGTTCCTATTCAAATAAAACAGTGTATATATAAACCAGTTTTAGCCTTATTTCGTTCCCACTCACCATTTTGGGGCTGTCAATCAAAGCAACGTCATCAAAACGTCACTTTTAAATTTCGCGGTTTTTTTATAAAAGAGCCAATGAGGAGGCACTTAAAGTGCGGCGGGAAAGGGAAGGAGGATTAGATGTGAGGAAAGGGAGAATAGCCTTCCTTCTCAAAGAAAGAGCAGGCTTGCATTTTTTTCCCTTCTGTCTCCTGGGGGGAGGACAGGACAGAAGGTTTTGGGTTACTCCTCTGCTCTGCGAGGCTGTGTGTGTGTTTAGGAGGGAAAGGAGGGGTAGCTTTGCCCACAGCTGGGAGCCTGCGCTTGCAGGGTGAATTCTGAAGACAGTTTTTTTTTCCTTCCTTTTTCCTCCCTCTCTGGACTCTCCCTTCGAAGGAAGGGGAGTCCTGCAATTATCCGTGGGGAAGGATGGTTGAGGAGAGAGAGAAACTGCCTCCCCAAAGCACTTCTGCAAGGCTGCTGCCTTTGAAAAAAGACCCCAGAGAGGCTGGCAGAGGCTGCTTGCTTAGGGAAAGCTCCTTCCAGAGGAACTATGATGGGTTTTGCAGGACGGATCCCCGCTTCATGGCTCTATAGACAGCCCAGGGAGGGAGCACTCTTCCCCTCCATTACAAATGGTGTTCATATTGATACACACACACACACACACACACACACACACACACACAGACAGGGTTTCCTTATCTCCTCCGAGATTGCTGTGCAGCAACCCTCTCCTTGAGTGGCACGGATGCTGAAGAGATTAAGCGCCTGTAAACCATTAAAATAAAATAAAAATTAAAAAAAATCCTTATCTCTTATTGAAAGACCGCAGCAGAAAAAAGGGGTGAGGGAAGCAAAAGATGGCGATGGCCACGACGGATGGGGACAGAAAGGGCGACTCCCTCAAGCCGGCCCATCACTCCGCTCCTCCCATCCAGCTAACTCGATTTCAGAGGCTGATCGTTCCCATTTAAATAACCTGATTCCTATCCCAAATCAAGGAAAAAATAGAAGGTTCGACCCTTCTATTTTTTTAACGCGGGTTATACGCCTTTAACGCGGTTTATAAAAAGAACCAAGATATGAATCGATTTCAAATGGGAACGCATGCAGGGTGATCTAGAACCGTTCTAGGTTTAAATCAGGTTCAAATGGGCACGTTACTTTCTGAATTCGCTTCGTAACCCGCGTTATACCCCAGTGGAAACGGCCCCTTTGTGATTGAGGGGGAGCCAGGTGAATCAAAGGAATGGCATTTGCATAGCCATTTGGGTCCCTGCTCTGTCGAAAACTTGGGGAGATGGAAACATTTGGGGGAAGATGTGAAATACACATCAAACAGTCTCCTTTGATTACCCTTTGTCTGGAGATCCAGTTAAACCCTTAAAGGGTCTCCCAAATTTGGGGAGGGGCGGCCAGCCATTCACTGCTGGTAGCCACTCGCTGCTACTAGCCTTTCTCACTGCTGGCAGCCAACAGCTATGTCAGTTTGAAGTCAGAGTCTCTCTCTGACTTGTCTGCTAAACCAGACCTGCAAACCCACACACAAATTGGACACACCAAGATAGAACCTCTACGTCAGGTGAGTATTTCCATTAGAAAGCCTAATATCTATCCCACATTTACTATGTTATTTCCTGAGTCTTGTATGAATGTATGAGCGTATGTGCCTGTATGTTTGAATCCTTGTTTCCAATAAAAGAGACATTGATTGTACTTAGAGCTTCTGCCTCATTTCTGGATTTCTAGTTCCTGGTATACAGATCGAAGGGGCGATCCCATCTGAGGTGTGGTAACAGGCCTCCTCTCGTGACCTTGAGCTAATTAAATTCCCCATTGATAATTTGGTCACTGTTCACTGTTACAAGAGAGAAAAGAGGAAAGCAGATTAGCCTAACACAGCAGTTACTCCAAACATGTTAAAAGGCATAGATCTGTAACGCAGGGCCAAAGTATGCAAAGTGATTTTGCACCACCTTAGAGGATAACTGAAAAAAAGAAGCTGTTAGCATGAACTTTTATAGGACCTTATCACACTAGAGGAATCCCGCTGAGAAACGGGACTTAAAGTAGATTTAAAGGGGGGAAAACCCACAAATGCGGGAAGTTTATCACACAACATTTCTCCAAAAGTGAAATAATGCAAAAAGAAAGTGAATGTAAAGTGGGCAAAAATGGCAGCTTTTTATTTTCATAACTTCCTGAAAGTAAAAAACTGCAGTTTTTTGTCCATTTTATGTTTACTTTTTTTTCGCTGGTTGTTTTCCCAGTTCCTTTCTCTGAAATCTAGCCTAAGGCACTTGGGATTGATTTGGGTGGACTCCCATCCAAGTACTATCCAGGGTTGACTGTGCTTAGCCTCCAAAAACAGACAGGATGATATGGTACCATAGAGATTAAGGAGAAGGGTCCCCTTGGTCCCAGCTGTCTGTTTTCTTGTTCAGTAGAGAAAGGGTTTAGACTGAATTTGTTTTTTGAATGTATTTATTATGTATGTGATCCCATATCACCCCTTTGTCCCAGAACTAATAATAATAAATTGTTAATAACTAATAATAATAAAGTTGGCATACATACATGGGAAAAAGGCACATACATACATCCCCAGACACCTTTTTTTAACAACACTCTTTTTTAAAAAAATAGGCATGGTGTAGAATAGAAAATATACTCTCTACTTTGTAGCTATAATCCAATATATGTACAGTTCAGTATCTCTCTCCCTCTCTCTCTCTCTCAACCCCCCCCCCCTCAAAGGAGCAACAGCAGAAGAGTATAAATGGCTGCAAGTGGAAGCAGAGAGGAGGAACTTAAGCTTTTGATATTTTGTCATCTTATCTACCTCTAGAAGTGTCTTTTTCACCCATTAAAAAAATAAGCTATCTTCTACTGTCTGGTGGGTGGAAAGCCATAGTGCAAAAGGCAGGCATGCATGCTGATATTTAAACTCAGAGAGTAAAAGGTTAAGAACATGACCCTTTCTTTCTGTACTTCATTCAGATTTGTAGCTGCTTTTTGTTTATTTTTTAATGGAATCTTGTACACATTTTGTAATATGGAGTTTAGCCTCAGTGGCTTTAGAGCTAATAGGAGAGTATTTGCCCTTAGACAACTGCAAGAGAAATGTAGAGAGCAGAACAAAGGACTCTATGTAACATTTGTCAACCTCACCAAAGCCTTTGACACGGTGAGTAGAAAAGGTCTGTGGCAGATCCTGGAACAACTAGGATGCCCCCCCCCAAATTCCTTAAAATGATTATTCTGCTACACGAAGGACAGCAAGGTCAAGTTAGATATGGCGATGCTCTCTCGGAGCCCTTTCTAATAACTAATGGTGTGAAACAAGGTTGAGTTCTCGTTCCAGCTCTATTTACACTCTTCTTCAGCACGATGCTCCAAAGGGCTACAGCAGATCTTGAAGAAGAAGATGGCATTTATATATGCTACCGTACTGATGGTAGCCTGTTTAACTTAAGCCGCCTGAGGGCCCGCACTAAGACTCTAAACTATCTAGTCCGTGAGCTGCTTTTTGCTGACGATGCTGCCCTCATTGCCCATACGGAAACAGCTCTGCAGCGTCTAACATCTTGTTTTACAACAGCTGCAGAGCTCTTTGGACTGGAAGTCAGTCTGAAGAAAACGGAAGTTCTTTACCAGCCGGCACCTCAGGAAGAACACTACCATCC
>NC_056523.1:18391142-18395011 GCF_019175285.1 Sceloporus undulatus | reverse complement strand
GCTCCAGTTTCTCAATGTCCTTTTTGAATTGTGGTGCCCAGAACTGGACACAATATTCCAGGTGAGGCCTGGAGATCAGGCAAAGGAGGTCTGTTTAGCAGCTGATCAGGGCACAAGGAGGTGGATTTTTCCAACCCTCTCTCACAAGTAAGCAAGGTTGATACAATCAGAAGTCACAAGTAAGAAGGTGTTAGAAGCATTTGATTTGAAGCTGAATGGACCTCTTTGACCTGATCTGGATGGGGGACTGGGCCAGGTATCAGTGGTTATTTTGGGGATGGGGATGACAATTCCTCAGCCAGTATGGGACACTGCTCAGTAGGCGATTATGAAAAATGTAGTCCAAAAGTAATCACCTCTAGCTCTGGCAGATACAAACCACAAAGGTCCATCTAGTACAACAGCATCCAGTTTCTTGCATGGACCATCTGGTTGCCACCGTGAGAAAAACAAGCAAGTTCCAATGACACACTGACACATGGAGGTGCCACATACCCACTGATAGACTACTCTTTCCTAAATTTATCTATCCCACCCCCCACTTTTTTTGGTCTACTCCTTTCTTTTAGGAGACAAAGCTTCCAAGTCAAGACAATGCCATGCCAAGGCCCATTTCTTCCCCTTTAGTGAGCAGGCTGTGCATGAACAGAGAGGGACACTGGCAATTCACAAGGGACAGCAACCCAGTAACAGTATATCTGTTCTTGGCACATTCTTGGCTCTTTCTGCTGGCTCCAGGCGGGTGTCACCCGAGCTTCTTGCCTCCCCCCCAGCCAGGGCAGAGAGCACTGTTTACTCCAGGCAGGCCTCCCTGATTATTATTATTAGCTCTCTCTGGTTTCTTGTTTGCATTTGAAGATGCAAAGGTCATCGCTGGAAAAGACACATGTGGTCATGTCTCATCCATCTTTTTCTCCCCCTCCTCAGTCCATTCCTGGTGGGAGGCTAGAGAAACTGGAAGCTAAAGTCCATTTCCTCCTCCCCCTCCCCCCCATCCCACTCCTTCTGCCATTGTTCTGTTTGGATGACACATGTTCCTAACCCCAGTTCTGGAATTCGCAGATCAGATGATGTCCAGATGTTCCTCACCAGAAGCAGGGAATCACACCTTTAAATTGGTTTTTAAAAACATACCTATTACTCCAAAGCTTCTGGGAAGATCTAGAGCCCTTTGTTCCTGCACCATGATGCTCTTTGCATGGGCATCCCACTGAGCCACTTTTTCCAGGGAAGCATTCTCTGGAAATGCCAGCCACAGATGCTGGCGAAACGTTAGGAAGAAACTCTTCTAGAACATGGCCACATAGCCCGAAAAACCCACAAAAAACTATTTAGCCTTCGAGAGCTTTGGTACCACTTGTTGTTGTGTGCCTTCAAGCCGTTTCTGACTTATAGCAACCCTAAGCATTTTCTTGGCAAGATTTGGCTAGACTGGTTTGCCTTTGCCTTTCTTTGAGGCTGAGAGAATATGACCTGCCCAAGGTCATCCATGAGTTTTCTATGGCAGAATGGGGATTCGATTCCTGGTCCCCAGAGTCATAGCCCAACAAACCACTGCACCACCTTGGAAATCCCAGAACTGAATAGTATTGAGCCATGGCAGTTGAAGTGGTGTCAAACTGCATTATTTCTGCAGTGCAGATGCAGCCTCCATAATCCAGATTCAGCACCAGACTTTTAAGAGCTAAGCACTCAAACCCTGCTTAGTTAAATCTGCCAGTTTTGATTTCTCCAACATCGCATTTAAATTTCCATCAAATACATGATGAAATTTGCACACTTCGAAAAGTTCTTATTTTTTAAAAAAACTTAGCCAAATAAAAAAATGAGTCAAATGTTCCTAGCAGGATTTCTTTGCTTGTGTATGGGGTAAAGTCTACTAAAATGGGGATGAAGGAAAGGAATTTTCAGCTCATAAACTGGAAAAAAGACACATAGTTAAGAGACAAGACCTTGCACCTGCTGCTCCAGAGGCAGCCTTGTGTTCATCTTTTGCGTATGTTTCCTATGACGAGCAAATGAACTATCCATAGAGTTCATAAATTGCAGAAAATCCCTGGGTACTAATATGCTTAAGAAGATAATGTAAGAAAGTCAATGGCACATATGGAGTCCAGTGGTGCCTGGTAGTTTCCATGTCCTCAACTTACCTCAGCTGCTGCAGACAGAGTTCAAAGCATGTTGTTTGCATAATTACATTAGCATGGAGTAGAGGAAAGGAGGGGCAGTGTCTTGCCCTTCCCTGTAGGATCTGTCAAAAGCAAACTGCGGCAGCTTATCATATCTTGTGTGTTCTTCCTCACTAATAATGTTTACCAACTTGACCACAATCTGATGTTTGTTGCCAGAAATGTTCCATTTTTCCATCTGTGACATGTTGGAAATTTTTTGACCACTCCTTGGAGACATAACTAGGGGGATATTCATGACAAGGGTAGCACCTCAGAATTTATTCCTCCATCATTGTACATTGGG
The DNA here is from genome assembly GCF_019175285.1 of Sceloporus undulatus. Lineage (NCBI taxonomy): Eukaryota > Metazoa > Chordata > Lepidosauria > Squamata > Phrynosomatidae > Sceloporus > Sceloporus undulatus. Next base: position 18,392,536 of record NC_056523.1, on the reverse strand, counting down.
AATTAGACAAATCGTGAAAAATACATCTATCAATGGCTGCTAATTGGGACAGCCTTATATTGTGTCCAGTGTGAGAGACATCAAACTGAGTTCTTGTTACTGGGATCAACAAGAAGGGACTACTGCTGGTGGATTTTCTATAAACAACTTGTTGACCACAATGGGAAAAAAAAGGCCAGTCTGCTTAGGTCTTAGTCTGATCCAGCTAACACAGGTCTTCTTCTTACGACTCCTAAGCAGGTTCAGCTCTGTCCTTTTTAAACTTGACACATTAACCACACAACTCATAGCCTTATTGATTCTTAGCAGCTTCATCCCATGCTCCTTCTTAAATATGCAGGTAATAGGGGAAGAGACACAATATCACTTTTTGCCTACCACTACCCAGAATGCAGTAAGTTTAGGCCAAGATTTCTCCCATCACCTGTTTTCTAACCACAACCTTGATGACACCACTATGCTGTTAGATCACTGTCTATGTGTTTTGGAGAAGAGAGAGGAGCTGCAACATTTCACATATGGAAGTCAAATATTTCAGAGTCTGACCTTGCAGGTTTTCTCCCCTCGCCCTCCTTTCCAAAATATATTATAAGCATTCTAAATGATCCTGTTTATGGAGGCCTGCAAGGATATCATGGTTCTGTAGGAGGTGAATTGTACATGGCTGACTAGGACAATAAGACTGTCCAACTTGGTCAAAGGGAGAGGAGAGGCTGTATTTTTCTGTATGATGAGCTAGATTTGCTGAAATAATAATAATTACAGTTGTCCTTCTGTATTCATGGGTTCTTTATCCATGGATTCAAGCATCCACAAGTTGAAAATATTTTAAAAATATATAAATTTCAAAAAACAAACCTTGATTTTGCCATTTTCTATAAGGAAAACCATTTTACTATCCATTTTATTTAATGGGATTTCAGCATCCACGGATTTTGGTATCCATGGGGGTAGTGGTCCTGAAATCAAACCTCAGCAGATACAAAGGGCCCACTGTATTATTATTTCTGCCTTTTTCCTTGGTTCACAGCATACAAACATTAAACAGTAATTAAACCATTGTAAAATTTTAAAACAGTTAAAATAAATTAAAATAACAACAAATACAGTAAGCCCACCATATTGATAGACTAGCCATCCATGGATTGGAGGTCCCATGGAAAAGACTGTCCCATATTAGCCAATGGTGGCACTTATCCACAGGTGCACTGATGTGGGCACATGTACGTTGTTGCCCATTGACTAATATGGGCTTGAGGGCCCACATTTTTCCCACCCACGTTTTTTCTATCTGCCTCCCCTGAAAAAAATTAATTCTCTAAGGCCTGCTGGAATATGTAGAATGCGCTTCTTTTAGAACTTTGTTGTGCTCCATGTATTCTTTCTTCTCAATG
>NC_056523.1:18389427-18391042 GCF_019175285.1 Sceloporus undulatus | reverse complement strand
ACATGATGTCAGCCTCGGGGTAAAGCCATTGCAAATCTCCTCTGAACGCATCTTGCCAAGAAAACCCCATGATAGAGTCCCCAAAAGTCAGAAATGACTTGAAGGCACTCAACACCAACAACAGAAAGTATCCCTAGATATAGGAGAGGGCAAAAAGGAAAGCAACACCCATGCAATAGATTCTGTTAATGGATCAGTTCTATTTGGCTCCTCCATCTCCTCAGGTACAGTGTATCCATTCAAGCTGGTTATGATAAGAATTTTCAGTACAGTTGGCCCTCTGTATTCACAGATACTACATACAGTACATGGATTCCACCATCCATGGCTTGAAAATATGTATTCCCCACAAAAAAATAATAATAATAATAATAATAATAATAACAACAACAACAACAATCCAAAAAGTAAATCTGGATTTGGCCATTCCGGATGGCCTTTGTGGTCTCTTCCAACTCTATGATTCTATGTCTATCTATGTCTTTATAGAAGGGACACCATTTTACTACTGCATTGTATATAATGAGACTTGAGCATCCACAGATTTTGGTAACCCCTTGAACCAAACCCCAGCAGATACCAAGGGCCCACAATATTAAGAAGCAGTGTCTCAATCTGCTTGTACATCTCTTCTTGTATCAGTCTTCCCTCTTGTGCCATGTCTTTTAGACTGTTCACCTGGGCACAACATCTATCCCTGATCTTCAATAATACCTCTAGATGCCTTTCTGGCAGAGGACTAAAGAACAAAAATGTTTTAGCAAAATGAATATGGCAGGAATAGAGTGGGAATCATGAGGCATTGTAGATGTTAAACAGCAACGTCTTCCATTCCTCTTCTTGTGGGCTTTGATGGGAAATACTGTCCAAAAACATCTAGAGGACTGCATAATTTCTGCCTCCAAGTTAGGAACTCAGAGTCACGTCACACTAAAGGTGTGCCCATAAAATGTTTTTATATGTTCGCATTCAAAAATGCAAGGCAAGAGATAGGCTGGATTGTGTACTCTACAGGCACATACATGTTTCAGAAATGAGAATAAAGAGCAGAGTGAGTTGATGAGCAAGCATGTCCCTGCTAACTTTATATTTTAAAATATTTATATTCCCAACTTTATCTAGAGATCTTAAAGTGACAACTTAAAACCATTATAAAACCGTTATTAAATATTTCGAAACAATTCAACAAGTTGTCTAAAAGCATTGTTAATTTCATTTTGCCTCCCTCGTCTACACAGAGTGCAGCCTCTGACAAATCACGGGATCAGTTCCCTTATCTGCAAAATCTTCCTATACAAAAAACAGATCTCCAGTTTCCATCATGCACAGCAGATGAAGTGAAGGAAACCAGGGCCACCATGGGTTCTTCAGAAAAGCCAGTTCCCCTGGGGCTCCTTCCTTCATCAACTGTCATCTTGCAGTAGCTTTTCCATCAGGCATAGTGCTGAAGAGAAAGAAAGCAGAGCCATTCCATCAACTTAGCTGAGATGCAGGCAAGTTGTGGCTCATTCTTTCATCGTACTGTTGTTGTTCTTGTGTTCCTTCATTTCCAACTTATGGCGAGCCTAAAGCAAACCTATAGGGATGCCATATCCCGCCTGTAGGCGGGACAATC
>NC_056523.1:18372893-18389327 GCF_019175285.1 Sceloporus undulatus | reverse complement strand
GATAATGCGTGCAGCTGAATGCTGGACAGAAATTAAAGGACGGAGGTGAAAAAGAGGAAGCCCAGCCAGGAGGACGTTACAGTAATCAAGTCGTGAGATCACTAGGGCATGGACCAGGATCTTGGCAGTAGAGGCGTTTTTTTTTTTTTAATATCTGTGTTTTATTGAATATCTGTGTTCGTCTGTAGAATCAGTATGTAGAGAGATCATGTAGCATCTTTGAGACTTAACTGAAAGAAAGAAATTGGCAGCATGAGTTTTTCTTTTTTTCAGTTTGTCTCAAAGGTGCTACAAGATCTCTTTATGTACTGATTCAGATCAAAGTTATAAACAATCCAGATGAAGCCTCACCAGCATTGCTAATGTTAGGCAAGTTGTACGTTACGTACTGCTGTAATGTTCCTCACATTAGTATCCCATCCCTCCTCCATGGAGCCCAGAATTCATATGGGCTACTGACAGAGAGAGGGCTATGGCATGCTCTGTGGGCATAGCCTTTAAATCTGGCTATACATTCCTCCTTATCCTTTCTGGCCCTCGAGGGCAGGTTATATGTGCCCGAAGTACACTGCCATGGCCATTGCATGGGGGGGAGTGGAGAGAAGACCACACAAATGCAGTTTGCAACCAGGTCAGCTTCCTCCTGGATATTCCATAACTCATAGGAGATCTGTAAAATGGAGGTTAACTTTATCCCCTCTGTTTTTTGAGGTTTTTTCAGGCTATGTGGCCATGTTCTAGAAGAGTTTTTTCCTGCCTTTCTACCAGCATCTGTAGCTGGCATCTTCAGAGAATGCTTGATCCCCAGCAAGCCTTTAGTTTTGAAAAACAAGTTCTGTATGTCTCTTTAGCTCACAAAATAATTGCTATCACATGCTTCAAGCAACAAGTAGAGATTTTTTTGGGCTCACAACTTAAGCAGCTTTTTCCTAACACAGCATGGCATAATTTAAGGAACTGGGGATGTTTAGCCTGGAGAAGAGAAGGTTAAGAGGTGATATGATAGCCCTGTTTAAATACTTGAAGGGATGCCATACTGAGGAGGGAGCTGACTTGTTTTCACTTGCTCCAGAGACTAGGACCGGAGCAATGGATGCAAGCTACAAGAAAAGAGATTCCACCTCAACATTAGGAAGAACTTCCTGACAGTAACGGCTGTCCAACAGTGGAACACACTCCCTCAGAGTGTAGTGGAGTCTCCTTCCTTGGAGGTCTTTAAACAGAGGCTGGATGGCCATCTGTCGGGGATGATTTGATTTGGATTTCCTGCATGGCAGGAGGTTGGACTGGATGGCCCTTGCGGTCTCTTCCAACTCTATTTTTCTATGATTCTATGATTCTAGAGAGATGCTGGCAAAACGTCAGGAATAAACTCTTCTAGAATATGGCCACACAGCCCATAAACCCCACAAAAACTATGGATGCCGGCCATGAAAGCTTTCGACTTCACATTATTCCCACTGCTGCATAACTATCGTAGGGGCCAGGTACTGCCTGGATGCCTCTTCCTTTGCTTTCTGTTAAATGGCAGGATAATCTGGTTAGGATTGGGTTAGGAATCACCATATATTGTTTGACACTGAAGAATCTGCACAGCAAGAGGATTTTGCTTAGTGTTTCATCTGCAGCATTTCACACTCCCCCCTCCACCTTCAATAGCTTTATGCCAATTCTTCTCATCACATGCGTGATGTCCTGGCTGACCGACTGTCTAAAAGTGTCAAAACCCAAAGCTTCCTCTCCTTTGCTCTATACCACATTCTTTTCCTTTATGAACAAAATGCAGTGAAGACCATCTCTGGTACGGATACTCAAAAGCTGATCTATCTCTGTCAGTCCATTTTAACCAATGTGACCCATACGTTTTTCCATTACCTATCAAGGCTATGTGTGATGCCCTGTCTCTACCTCACTCAAAGAGCAGACTTCATGGATGAGTCCAGAAAGGTTTTATTGAATATTAGGCCCAGCACAGTAGCAAGCTCATTGCCAGCATGGAGGCTGAAGCATAGGTTTCACCTTTAAGAACTCCCCAAAAGGCATTCTTTCTTCCAAAGGCTAAACAACCTTGGATCTCACAAATATCTCCTGCAGCTGCTTACGCCTCCCAACATACCAGGCCTATGCCAACATGGCTTCATGACAGCTAAGCAAGCTTTTGCATGGTTAAGAAGCCTGAGTCTGTGTCTGAGTTTCTCTGATACTTTAGAGATTACCACATGGGGGACTGGACATCATTGTCCCGCCCCTGTCCTGTCCTTCCATGCAATCGTGAGAAGTACTTTCAAACTACACCTGTCATTCTCCTGTCCAGGAAGCGTGAGTGAAAGTGATCATGCAAAAGGCTTTCACAGTACACTGCACTGATCCTGTCATTCTCCCATGAGTGAAGTGAAATTGTCCCGTCATTTGCCATCATTTTGTTTTAACGGAAGAACCCATTAATACAATTTTACTAGCCTGCCCCCCATGTGGTAATCTCAAATGTGACTGGTTGATTTCTCTCCAAATTTATGCCAAGCTTGCAAACATGATAGTTGAAGTTCTTTCCACCTCAGATGTACTTTGCTGTGGCTTCTGAAATCTGGCTATTGTTTGTTTGTTTGTTTCAAACAAATTATCAACAAAAAGTAAATAAATAGTAGGTTGGAACCAGAACCTGTGTCCCATGAGCAACAGGCCTCCACTTGCCCAAAGTGACTCTACCAGATTTCCATTTGATCCTGTGGAGCATGTCACCCCATCAGGGTTTAGGCCATTGAGATGGGTCCCTTGACCTTCCATGTGTTTTCAGGAGGCTGGAGGAGCTGCTCGGGGCAGGGGGCATCTACTAACACAGATTACATCCACCTTAATCTGATGCCAACTCAATTATTATGTCAAACACTCAATAGCAGTCACACTCCTTTGAAACTTGTTTTTCCAACAGTAAAATAATTGAAGGACCATTGTGCCAGTGGCATTTGGTGGCTTCCATGTCACTGGAGCAGCAACTCCATTCCATGATTTATTCTGATCTTTCAAGAATCATTCCAAAACTATCCTCAAATCATGTTCAGTGCCATTTATAGCTTCAGACTAAAACCTGAATTAGGTTAACTGCCCCATTGACATGGAAGCTGCCAGGTGTTGCTACATCCAACAGAGTCTGCATTCAGTTTTGGTAGCACTGGGAAGGTGTGGAAGACCCCTATATAAAACCAGTGAGTGTTCACACAATAGGAAATTAGACAGACCAGGAATGAGAACTATGTGGTCTTCTAGATATTGTTGGACTGCAACTCACAGCAGCATTCACTGTAATAGCCAAAGGACCAATAACATCCTGAAGGTCACATGATTCCCACTCTTAAGATTTACTGGTGGTCTAAACTGGCTTAAAGCAGTTTTCATTAAGTGCCTGGAAATACACTTTTGGGGACTGTAAATCCCAGAATCTAGCCTATAAATTACTCATAGTCCAGCTAAATAATTCCTCCAAGTTCCTCATGTTCTCAAAGTACATTTGTTTACTCTTCACTCTCTCTTTCCTCCTTGCTCACTCGTGCGTGTTGGGGGGGGGGGGGGGGGCTTCTCAAAGCATCCCATAAGGACATAAGATTTGTGTTTACCTGCCATAAATTGTGGAATGCAGTCAGCACACCTGGCTCACACACTCTGAACCACCACAAATTTGCTGTCATTCTTTACAGATGCTCCCCCATCTCCTCATTGCCATCAGATCCTTCCATGGGCAGCATCCCTTGTGATTTTCCTCCTGCTAGCAGCTGTCATAGCCTTAGGTGAGTATTAGAATAGTCCCCATCATATGTATTATTTTTATAGTGTGATATGATTTCTGATAAGGATAGGAATAGCTGAACACATAGATGCCTTGTGGCTCTCCAAAGAAGCCTTTCCAGCATTTTCCAGGGCTCTTGTGCCTTCTAGGGACTATGGAGGGGGGGTAATTGTGCTACATTTTCCCCTACACACATTTACTTTAAGCTTCATGGGAGCTTTCCCTAAAACTAGGGCAGATGCAGCCCTCTGAGGCCCAGGGGGAGGAATGTGTGGTATCCAGACCTTTGGAAGTGCCCTACATCTGCCCTCTCCATCCAGGTCACAAACAAAAAAACAGGGCAGGGGGAATTTTGTGGTCTTTTTCTTTCCTTTGGATTGATATACTTCCTGTTTCTTTTTGGAAGCTTTGAAACTGGAGGTTGAGAAAGGACAAGCTGAGGGTGACAGCATGTGCTCTGTGAAATGTGATATGCCTACAGATGATGTCTTATCTTTTCTAAGAAGCAGGCTCTGTAACCAAAGCCAGGGCAATTCCAAAGGTAGGTAACATTCATACGTTCCAGACTTGTTAATTATAACTTACCAAGAAGGAAATGTAGTAATTATTCACAACAGCTATCTTTGTAACTTTATTACAAAACTGTGATATTTTGTGACATTTGAACTTCTGTGGAGACATTCGCTGGATTTAGGAAATACATTCCATCAGCAGAATAGCTCTCTGTTGGAAAAAAACTTGTTTTTTGAGGACAGTTTGAAGACTGGATATCAATCCCTCATCTTCAGCTCAGCCCATACATCAGTGTCTCCTGGGATGGCCATAGGAAGGGAGGGACATCTTTTTTTAGCTATGCACCTACGTTTGGATCAACCTATGTTGTGCATGTGTTCCAGCAGTAAATCCAGCAAAACTACTTACTTTTGTACACTAGTGTAGTATAGTGTAGTATAGTATAGTATAGTCTCTGCATAACATAGCGATAGCAATTTGATTCCACTTTAATGGCCATGCCTTCCTTCTATGGAATACTGTAATCTGTAGTTTGGGAAGACACTTTAGAAATCCCTCTTGGAAAGACCTAATGCTGTAGTTCAGAAGAGTGCAGAAAACTCTGTAGAAGAGAACTTGTTGTAAGTGCTTCATCAAACCAAGATTCTATAAGACAGAGTCATGGCTGTTAAGCAATTTAAAGTGGTATCAATCTGTTGTAACTGTGTATGGAAGTTAGAGCTTTCAAGGTTCTGCTCTTTCTGACCCATGTCAAGTTTGTGTGGACTGGTAAACTGGCTCAGAGCAAGCAAAGAATATACATGCACAATAAAGTCTCAGTTACTTTAGAATGGAGCATATTTTTAGAAAGAACTGATAACATAGGATTCTTTATATATTATTCTAGCAATGAAGTGGTGGGGACTGGTAGGAATATAGAATGCTGGCTCTTGTGGAAACAGGTTTTTCCCAATGCTTTTTATTAGTATTATTTTATTGAAATTACAATGCATACAGTATAATAACACAAATCATAATGGAAAAGCTTCCACTCCCCCCCCCCTTCCCTAATCATGCAATTGTACAAAACTAGTGAAATGTACTTTAATTGGTTTGTATTCTTCGGGTGGTCTAGAGCTATTGGATTCTATACTTGCTAGGTCTCCAGTTTCCCATCAGTAGAAATGAAAGCAGAGTCCAAAACATAAAAGGGTTGCTTGACTCTTCCTCCCCAGTAAATTCCAGTTGTAAACTCTGCCCTGCACACTGGCATCTCTACAAGAACAAGTGCTACTGGCCATCAACTGATGTTAAATCCTGGAATGAAAGCCAAGCAGACTGCTCAGCAAGGATTTCTCAGCTGGTGGTGATCCAAGGCAAAGAAGACTTGGTAAAGGAATCCATCAGATCATTCTTATTTTGTGTCAATATGCATTTTTAGCACAAGTAGATTCCACTGATTTCAAGCAAGGGTTCATTGGATTTCAGCTTTCTGATAATAACAGTGGCCATTGAAAATGAGGAGGTCTTCAAATGTAAGGCCTACTCCTCTGTTTCACTGATACAAATGCTGTGGTAATTCTTAGAGCATATATAGAGAATCAGGACATCTTAGGGTGCATATACATTGTAGAAATAATGTAGTTTGTCCCCATTTTAAGTGCTGTAACTCAATCATATAAAATCCCAGGACTTGCATTCTCAGCCAACGTGTGTTTGTGCCTTACAAAACAACAAATCCCAGGATTCTTTAGGATAGAGCCATGACAGTTAACATGATATCAGACTGCATTATTTCTACAGTGTAGATGCACCCTTGGTCAGTAATTCTGAAAGAAGACAAAGATAATTCAAAAATTATTCACTGTTTAATCCATCCCAGATCTGGGTATAATTTCATGGAATGTAAGTATGCTTTTCCGTTTAAATTGTCTCTGTTTTGTATCAAGGTAGGCCACATAATTTTATATGTTTCTGGAAAAATAAACCAGTAAATCTTTTGTACTATGTCAATGAAGTATTTATTGGTATGACAGTTGACATGGATAATGTATGAAAAAGGATTTTGTAACATTCATGTATCATCCATGCAGCTGATGAAGTAGACCAAGTCTAGTAAAGCTTATGCCAAAGCATCTTTTGCTCAGTCTCAAAAGTGCTATAAAATCCCTTTGCATAGTGATATGCCAGACTAACAGGGCTATGTCTCTAAATTCTACCCCCATGGACTATATAGACAAGCACATGGTAATACTCTGATGTGCCAAACAGGCTCAGAGAAAAACACTGTAAAAATGTAGAAGTATTTTCTATTTGTGATACAGGAGTTCTTACAGCAGATTACTCAAGATATGCGTACGTACTGGGCTGGACTTTTTATGTCATTGCCAGAGAGGAAATGGATGTGGATGTCAGGATCCCAGTTTGACCAGACTCGGTGAGTTTATATTTTGATGGTACTTTTTATTTTATAATCAATGTTTCACACCTTGCAATTCTTGGAGTTGAAATAGGTGATTCAGCAGATGCTCTCCATTCTGCTGGCTCTTATTTCAACCACCATCATTTTTATCAGAGGGGGAATTAAGTCTTAAAGGAAAGACAGTAAGAGGAGAATTAATTTAGCAGAATTCTGGCTGGATTACCTACTTCTAAGCAGCACTGTGTTTTGTTTTGTTTTTAATTGTCATACTCTATTCAAGATCCTGGGGTTTACCTTAAAAGCTTGAATGACTTGGAGGCAAAAATAACTACTCCTCATCAGTGGCGTCATTAGGTTTGGCATCATCCGGTGCAGTAACTCATGGTGTCACCCCCCACATAGACCTCCTTTCCCATTCCACACCATACAGAATCCTTACTAAAAAAAAATTGTACTAATATTACTCATAAATCATAATTCCTGTATATCCCTAAATGTAATCACAGATAGTTGTGACATAAAACAACTAGCAACATTAAAATTATACCTTTAAATTAAATAAGTAGATCACAGGCACAGGCTAAATGTTTCCATGTGCATTGTATTATGTGATTAAAGAGAAAGGTTGGTAAAATGTAATTAAGAATTAAAAAGAATTAAAAATTTGTAATGTTTTTATTTAAAAAACATTTAAAAAGTGTAACAAATAAAATAAAAACCAGGGGCCTCTCCTTTCTCTTCCCACTGAGCCTTAACCCACTCACACCATCTCTTCAGCATTTTAAAGACACACACATGAATGCCACAGCCCATTTCTGCCAAAAGGCAGATGCTTGGTGAGCAGTTCACTCTAGCATTCCAGCATGTGTAGTGAGAGCCAGCATGGTATAGTGGTTTCAGTGTTGGCCTGAAACTCTGGAGGCCAGGGTTCAAATCCCTGCACAACCATATAAACCCACTAGGTGAATTTGGGCAAATCATACATTCTCAACCTCAGGGGAAGGTGATGGTAAAGCCCTTCTGAACACATCTTCCCAAGAAACCCCATGTTATGGTTGCCTTAGGGTCACATAAGTTGGACGTAACTTGAAGGAACACAGCAAAAAGTTGCCCCCTATTATGCCACTCTTCCTCATTGATTTTGTTGGCAGGGAAACATTATTATCATCTAACAAGGTTTGGGAAACTGACTGCATTAAAGAAAAGGCTTCAGTAGTGGACTATGCTGATTTTAACTGCCTTTAAATGGATATTTCAAATAGTTTCATTACATTTCATTGTTCATCTTTTCAATGTTTTGTCTATAGTGTGTTCTATATAATATTGTAGAATTGTATTTTTGAATTTTGTATTATTTTAAAAGTTAGTAATCCTCTTTGATTGGGGGGAAAGTGTACGATACACAGACGTTGTACTCTTTCTGGCACAAAGTTAAGAATATTTCCACTGGCTTTTTTTTTTAATGAGTTTACATGTAAAGGTCTATTTCAAAACCAAATCTAGTTGAATCAGTTTTATCCCTTTGATTTTTCTCTTATGTGTTTAGATCTTAGGTCTTTTAAATGTACAAAATGTGCAGATTTTAATGTACGGTTCTTTGAAATCCTCTTTGGAATGAATGGAGAGTACATAATTTTTTAAAAAAGATATACCCATGATGGATAGAATGATAGAGGTTGTCACCGGGGGAAATTGACACAGTCTTGAATCCCATTGACTCTGTATCCTCTTTTTTTCTCCAGGTTTCAAGAACCAAAACTCTATGGAGAAGAATATTGTGGAGCCATAAAAAATAAATTAATTATTTCTGATACTTGCAATGCAGTATTTAGGTGGATTTGCCAGAAAGACTCCATCCTGATTTGATTTTTTAAATAGATTTACAATATAATTATGATATCTAATTTTATTATTTTCTGAAAACACAAGATAAAAAATAAAATAATAAATGAGCATATTAATGTAGATGAAAGAATTTAGCTCAAGAAATGAGAGGTATATGGCGAGGAATATAAGGATCTGTTTTATGAGGCTATGTCCACAACAAGGGAGAAGAATAAAGAATATTTGTCAGAAGTAATCTGCAGCTGGTTTCTTTTTTAAAAATTTTTTGCTTTAGTACTTCAATATGTAATTTTGCACAATATTATGCAAAATATTACATATTATTCCTTTCTTACCCCCCCCCTCCTCTTCCATGGCTTTCCAGAGGTCAAAAATATTCCTACTACAGTCAGAAACCTTCTTGAAAAGTGTGGGTCATGGATTTAATTACATCATTTACTGGTTTCATTTTCTGCTAATGAGACATTTTTCATCTAATACTAATATTAAAAAAACCAGCTATTCTTAACCCAATATGGAACAATAATTCTGGAGGCTGAAAAATAGCTCAGGAATATACTTATTGTTAGGGTTATCCAATAAGAACAATCTGAAGAGTAGGATCTGAAAATAATGATATTCCCAATAGTACAGGATGAAAATATAGAATATGGGCTCTTTATAGTCAGTCTCAGTCAAATTAGAGAAAATGCTTCAAAAACCGTGCAATAATTATTGGAGGGTGGGAGAGTCATGTGTCATCTTTAAAATCAATTTTCTCTTTTAAAACAAACTTTCGTGGATTGAAATCTACTCCTTCAGATTGTCCAGATGGAGGACCTTATCACACGTGGGGGGTTTGCAGCTCAGATCCGCAGTCACTCCTGTTCTAGCAATGCAAAGTGTGATGTTTTTCCACACCAGATCCGGATTCACTCCTCTCTAGCAATGCAGATTGAGGTTAAAACGTCATGTTTTACCACACCTGGTTGCCTTTCTGTTGCCCTTCCGAATTGAGGGGGAAGTGAAGTCAGTTCTATTCCAAGCAAGTCACGGATGCGGATTCAAGCAAAGGGAAGTGGGTGCACTTTGTATAACCACACCAGAGGGTTCAACAATTCGAATTGGCACTTTTGCACATGCTCAGTGGGGCTCTGTACGCTGTCCTCCTTCCCTGACCCCTCTTTAGCTGTCATCCTTCACCGGAGTGAAGAACCAGTCAGAGGATGGTGGGATAGGTCACTGGGGATGGCTGGAGCCAGGACTGGGATGCAGAAGAAAGCAGGGGATGATGGGATAGGTCACTGGGCCCAGGATTGGGAGGCAGGAGCAGTTAGAGGATGATGGGATAGGTCACTGGGGCTAGGATTGGGAGGCAGAGGCAGTCAGAGGATGATGGGATAGGTCTCTGGGGGCAGGATTGGGAGTCAGGGGCAGTCAGATGATGATGGGATAGGTCACTGGGGCTAGGATTGGGAGGCAGGGACAGTCAGAGGATGATGGGATAGGTCATGGGCTAGGACTGGGAGGCAGGGGCAGTCAGAGGATGATGGGATAGATCACTGGGCCCAGGACTGGGAGGCAGGGGCAGTCAGAGGATGATGGGATAGGTCTCTGGGGCCAGGATAGGGGTGAAGGAGAAGGCAGGGGATGATGGGAATGATGGGATGGATTGCAGGGTGGCAGAGGGGGCGAGATAGCATGAATCCTCTCGATTGGATTTCTGCAATGCGCTTGTACCATACCCGGAAGCTACAGATGGTACAGAATATGGCAGCCAGACTGGTCACTGGTACTTCTAGGGCCAGTCATATTACACCTGTACTTAAAGATCTGCATTGGCTGCCCATTCGCTTCCGGGCACAATACAAGGTGTTGGTTATAACCTATAAAGCCCTACATGGCTTGGGCCCAGGATACCTTGAGGACCACCTCTCCCTATACATTCCGCCCCGAACCCTCAGAACATCTGGGCAGCAACTACTGAGGGTCCCGGGGGCTAGATTAGCCTCCACAGCAAGGAGGTCATATTCCATCTTCGCCCCGACCCTCTGGAATACGCTGCCCATAGAGCTCCGCTCGGCCACCTCCCTGGCCCAGTTCAGGAAGGAATTAAAAACCTTCCTGTTCCAATTAGCATTCCCCGACACAAGCTCCAGCTAGTCTTCCCCCCTCTGACAGCAGTGATGGCTGGTTGACGGGGTTTTAATATTGGTTTTAACTGTTTTATTGTATTTGTACTGTTGTTATTTTGATTTGCTGTGTTGATGTATTGTATTGCTTTGATTTGCTGTGCACCGCCCTGATCACAGGAAGGGCGGTATACAAATAAAATTTTTATTATTTATTTTTATTTAAGGAGAAAGAGGGGGATGACGGAGCAGGACACGGGGCCAAGGGGGGTGGCATCGGCGTGGTTTTCCACACCAGACCAATTTGAAATATAATCGAAGGGAGCTTGGAAGTGAATTCTGTGAAGTCCCTTTTTTACTGGTTTTACCAAAATGAGGGGACACTTCGGAAACACTGCTGAAGCACCTCACAAGGAGCTCCCATAGAAATGAATGGCGTCTGACAACACATTCACTTTACGACATGAAACCGCATCGTTGGAAGTGCAGTCACTTTGGAAGTGAGCCGGAACTGGGCCAGAAAACCACCCAAAAGCTCCGTGTGATATACTCCAGAGTCACCAGCTAGGCCAAAGATTCTCTCCTCCATCCTTTCAAGCGGCAGCCTCAACATGTCTGGGCTTATTTTCCCCAAGTTGATTCAAGCTCCCACAGAAGGGAAGAGGAAGGAAGGAAGGGGGACGTTGGCAGAGAGATCAAGAGGAAAAGCAGAAGGTTGGGGTTTTTTTTTGGAAGAGAGAAGTAAAAGGGAAAAGAAAAAGCATCTGAAGCATTGGAGCCCTGGGGAAGCAGCAAAGCTAAGGAACAGCATATTCTAATGAAGCAGTAGGAAAGAAAAAGACTGACCTTCTAGGGGTAGCTCCCCCTGGTGGGGATCCCAAAATGTCTTTTTCTTTTTCTTGCCTATAGGAGCAACTGGGAGCAGCAACCCAAGCAGAGGATGTTTCTCCCTTCTCTGCTGCAAAATATTACATTGTTAGAGTTCTTATTTGCTCAAATAATCCATAAACTATTTCCAGTCTTTCAAACAGTGTTCAATTGGCTTATGCTTTAGAACCCACATTAATTTAGCCATTTGGACTAACTCAGCAAACTTAACAATCCATTTTTTTCATCATCAGTGCTTCAGTCCATTTTCCAGTTTAAGCAAACAATATTTTTTCTGGTGTTGTCATGTAACTCATTACAGTACTTCTAAGTTCTAACCAAAGCATGATGGCAGAACACATACAGCCAGTCTTTGAGAAATCCAGTATGGAATGTTTCCCCAGCAAGCATTCACAGGTTGTGCACCCAGATTGTATAAATGAGGCAGACATAAGCTAATTTGCCTCTTGTAGTGATCAACAGAAGATGAGAAGGGATGAACACATTATGAGCACATCCATCTTAGGATGCACTGTTGTTAAAAGATGAGGACATTGGGGGCATGGGATGACCTTTTATGATCTCTTTACTGATTTGCTACAGATCCAAGGCTCCTCTCTTGTGCAGGAGGAGCTGGCAGCTCCTTGATCGTTTATGTAAGCACATTTTCCTCCACCACGAATCTGAAACCTAAAAAGCAACAAAAGAGATGTCCCAAACATGCACAAAAATTCGAGGTCATAGCTATGTTAGTCTGGAGAACCAGTGTGCAAATGGATTTTGTAGCACCCCTGAGACTAAATGGAAGAAGCTTGTAGCATGAGCTTTTGCAGACTTCAGTTTACTTCCTCAGATGCAAGCACAAAAATTGTAACTCTGGGAACTACAGATTGAGTCTTACTTATCCAAAATATTCAGTACCAGGTATAAACATTCATTTATATTTCACATACACCTTATACACATTTGTTGGTGTGTGCTTCTTGTTGTTTCAAATTTATGGTGATGTTGAGGCAAACTGATCATGGGTTTACTTGGCAAGATTTGTTCCGAGAAGGTTTGCCACTTTCTTCCCTGGAGACTGAAAGCATGTGACTTGACCAATGTCACCCAGTCTGTGGATAATATTATACACTAGTTTTAATAATTTTGCTCATGAAACAAAATATGTGTACATCAATCCATCAGAAAGCAAAGGTGTCACTATCTCAGCCACAAATGAAAAAGTATCTGCTTTTGGAATACATTGGAATTTCAGACAAGGGAGACTCAACCTGTACCATAATATTATGTTACCTGGAGGAAACAACCAAGAATATAATGTATATATTATAATTATAAGTCTAGACATTTTAATCAAAAAATTGACTCTGAAAACCTGAGTCAGCTTATCCACAGGTCAATGTAAGTACGTAAATCTACAATGTACTGTACTTAAATTCTTATTAAAAAATGAACCACCCCCTGGTAAAAGGCAAGAATGTAATCTGTTCTAGAAGCACTCACCCCCGCTCCCTTTATATATATATTCTCTCATCCATTAAGCCTATATGAACAAAAACCGTTATGCCTGCTGGAATTTCGTACGTTTTCTGGCACTGTTTTCCTTTGCTTCATCCTTTGCATCCTTTGTTACATATCCCTAAGTTTTACTCTCGACTTATTCATGAGTCACACCAAAATCCATAATATTAGTCCCAAAACCTGCCCTTGACTAATACATGATGTCGATTTATAGTTCAGCATATACTGTAAACTAATCTGGAAACTAATTTTCACCTGAAAAAATAGAGGGCCCCTTGAGTTCTGATTATTAAGCTACTAACCAAACAAAATCCTTCCAAATCAGCTCTGATGATCAACATAAAGTAAAATTTTAAAATTGCCATTGTCTAGAATTCCAAGATGCTTCAAATTCTTTTGATTCCAATTCTACTCTAGTTGGGACTGCCAACGGGTTTCAGGCCCATTTGTTGTGTTATGATGGCAGGTAATAAAAATGTATTTATCTAATATATTTTGTACCATCCTTCCGTCACACTCCCAGAGCTTATTTATACAAAAGAAAAACAAACCTAAGAACTTTTTAAAAACAAAAACAAAAACAAACTACATTGACAGAGCCAGCAGAACGTAACAATTAAATATTTACAAATTATCCTTATTAATATTCAGAGTTAATTTTCTTTCTAAGGCAGATTCCAATGATAATATTTGAATGTTCTCCTTAAAGATAAAAATGTTTATACATGTTCACCCATTTCTCCATACTGGCTCAAAAATGACCACTTTTTGTAGCCCAAGGTCCAAAACACACTGTAGAAATAATCCAGTTTAAGACCACTTTAACTACCCTGGCTCAATGCTAGCCAGTCCTGGGAACTGTAGTTTATTGTGGCATCAGAGCTCTCTACAGAGGCGGCTAAATGTCTCACAAAACTACAGTTGCCAGAATTCCCTAGAATTGAGCCAAGGCAGTTAAAGCAGTCTCAAACTGCATTATTTCTGCAGTGTGTTTTGCCCCTATGTCAACAGTTCTAGTAGAAGGAGAAAAGACAGATCTACACCAATGCATCTACCTGGGAAATGGTCCTAATTAATCCTGGAAATAGCCAGAAAGAGATGAGTTTGACTACCTCCAAAATGGCAGGATCCCACTTCTACATGTTCAAACTTATCAAAAAATCTGTCTAACAAGCATCATCTCAGGTGGGAAAACTTTTACTATACAAAAAGCTTCAGAACCTACCTTCGCTCATTGCGTATGGATCTGTCTCACTCTTACAACAGTTCACTGACATGGCATTCCTTCAGCAAGTCTGAATTACCCTGATTCCTAGATTTCTCTGTTCTCCACTTTGGGTGCTTCTGTTTTCTACCTCTCTTGCAATGGACATTTACCTTGAAAATTCTCCACAAAATCTCTTAGAGTCTTTTCTAACTCTTCCTTAAAGCCAACACTGGACTTTATCACACTGGGAAAATCAGTGGTTTAAACAGCCATTATCCCGTGAAAACTGAGCGAATTTAGTTAACATTTTCACACAACATTGTGATAAAAGTATCCCGGGAATAAATAGGCAATGAACAGCAACAATCATTCATGGGGAAATCCCGCGAATGATTTGTTGCTATTCATTGCCTGTTTATTCTCGGGATAATGGCTCTTTAGTTGCAATGTGTGTGAAAATGTTAATTGCGATTAATTGTGGGAGCACTGGTCACCCAATGGGCAACCCAATCTACCCTCCAACATAACTGCATTCATTTCTAGTTGAAATGACAGGAGTAACAGCAAGGCTTTGTGAAAGCTTCACACTCAGAAACATCTTGAAAAGCCCTCACTGTTTTGTGACTGGTGCTGGTGAATGATAATAATTAGTTATTTTTATTTTTATTTCCCTCCTTTCCCACAATAATGGGACTCAAGGCAGCTTACAACATATTGTATATACTCCTCTATAAATTAATCTCATGTATAGGACAGAACATTTATATAACCCCTTGCTAAATTGAGAGTACAACTTAGAGGCATGTAACAAAGGATGCAAAAGACCAACTGAATGAAAAATATTGCTTTTCACTTTCCATAAATTTAATATTTTACAAATCTTTTGAATGTGGCTGTGGACATGCAGTAAAGCACCCAGCTCAAAAGTTTTGTTTTGTGTGGGGGTTTTTTAAAAGAAAGATTCATGATAAAGCAGCATCCTAACAAGATCCTAACCATTTAAAAAAATCTATATAACTTTACCTGATTTTAAAGATTAAAATTCTAAAGATTAAGACAAAATGGTTACCACTACAGATACAGTGGTGAAAGCCAGAGCTTAGTCCATTTGGCCCTCTCAACTATTTCTGGTGGACTTTTGCATTGCCTGGGCAGAAAAATGCTAGCTATAGCACTGCAGAGAAGCATAACCCTGGAGCTATTTCAGCAAAGGAGTAGCTAGCAATATTTCTGGCCTCTGAATATCACCATTTATTTCTTGAAAGGTGACTCACCATTTGTTGAAAATAGTGACTCACCATTTGTTGAAAATAGTACCATTAACCCATTTCCATGGCTCTGTTTCTAGATCCCTCTCAAGACCAATCCAGTGGTCAGCAGATGTTTTATACCGTAACAAAAAATCCTAGAGGAAAAAAGTATGCGCACATTACCAACATCAGTTTAAGTGACCCCATATGTTTTCATTTTGATAAAGTATTATACATGAATAATGTATAAATTCAAGAGACATGAATTTAAGTAGTTATGAAGATGGGAGCATATGAATAAATAGACCTTGACAAAACCTTTGGTAGAAAAAAGAACAGGACACAGAACAATGGATGCAAGCTACAGGAAAAGAGATTCCAGCTCAACATTAGGAGGAACTTCCTGACAGTAAGGGCTGTTCGACGGTGAAACAAACGTCCACAGAGTGTAGTGGAGTCTCCTTCCTTAGAGGTCTTTAAGTAGAGGCTGGCCATCTGTCAGGTATGTTTTGATTGAGATTTCCTGCATGGCAGGGGGTTGGACTGGATGGCCCTTGTAGTCTCTTCCAAGTCTATGTTTCTATGATTCTATGAAAATACAAATTTATCATGAATGGTGAAAAACTCCACATCTGGAAATCTGAGAGGGGGAAAAATATGGATTTGAAAAAAATGGCAGAAGTTATTTTAGTCAATGGCATTGCCTTGTACTGATGCATGATGAAAGATAAGCAATGAGAAACACATGGATACTCTGTTGCCATAGATTCTTTACCCATGGATAGTGATGCAAATTTATCTCTTTATATTTCCCGTACTTGAAGGAGGATGGGAAATGTTACTATTCTTTCTCCTCTGTGAAAAACAAGATATTTCAGTTTGATCACCCCTCATAAACAAGTGAACCATTCCTGACAAATTCTCAGAGAATGAGG
>NC_056523.1:18369224-18372793 GCF_019175285.1 Sceloporus undulatus | reverse complement strand
TGTCAAAATAGTTTAGAATAACTGAAAACCATTTATGTGTGAAGGTTTTTGTAAAGCTAATTAGGCCCCAAAATCTTTGGTGACACCCATTTTCTTTTGGCACTAGAATGACATGGAGAGGTGTTACTTCAAGTATCAAGGGCCCAAACCCTGTAGCTCTTTAAATGTCATTACCAACATCTTGAGTACACAGAAGTGTACTCGCAGCCAGTGCAGTTCCTTTCAAACTGGTGTTATATGGGTTTTGTATAATGTTCTGGTCAGCAGTCTTATTGGCTGCATTTTTCACTACCTGCAGTTTCTGAGTCGTCTTTAAGAGGACCCCCAAGTAGAGTGCATTGCAGTAGTCTAACTGGGAAGTTCCAAGTGCATGGGTTACTGCGGTTAGATTATCTCTGCCCAGGAAAAGCCATACCTGGTGGATCAGTTCAAACTGACCCAAAGCTCTACAAGGCATAGTCCATCTAGGTGTCCAATGACAGATGGATCTAAGAGTAATCCCAAGCCATTTATCTGTTCCTTCAAGAGGTGAACTTCATTCAGGGAAGGAAGCTTACCCAATTCCTGGACTCCATACCCACTAATTCACAAAGCCTTAATCTTCTTGAGATTCAGCTTCAATTTAACCCATTACAGTAAGTCATGTTCAATGTGCAAAATTATACTAGACAGACATTTACACAATAAACCACACAATCAATCACAAACCTTGTCATTCTTGGGATGCCAGGTCTCAGGATGCGGGCTGACATCTCAGGAAACTGCTGCGCTTCCCTGGGTAGTAAGATCAATGTCATTCTCAGTGGTGCTGGAGGAGAAGAAAGTTGAAATTTATTGTGTGAAGTAACCTTAAAGCCTGGATTCTCATATTTGCACTGCTTCCCACCAATGCCAGGACTCAGTGACTCAGTATGAAGGTGCTTGTATTTGTGTAACTTTTAAGAGTATTTACAGAGATGAGTAGTTTATAAAATTCATTTTTAAAATCCTATCATAAGGGTGGCTTAGTGGTTAAGTTGCCAATTCTGACAATCTGAAGATTGGAAGGTTGGCAGTTCAAGGCCCAAGTGTTGCATGATGGGATGAGCTCCTGTCACTAATCCCAGTTTCTAATAACCTAGCAGTTCAAAAGCATGCAATTGCAAGTAAATAAATAGGTACCAGATCGGTGAGAAGGTAACAGCATTTGGTGCAGTCATGCTGGCCACATGACTACCGGAATAATCCTCGGACAATGCTGGCTCTTTGGCTTAGCAATGGAGATGAGCATCACTCCCTACAGTCAGTTACAACTAAACATGTCAAAGGACTACCTTTATCTTTTACCTTTATAATTCCTCTAATGAGTTTGTGGCTGCATACATGGCTCTCCTATATGCTTTATCCTCACAACAACCATGTAATGTAAGCCACATGGAGTGTGAATGAATGGCCAACAGTTACTCTCTGAATTTCACTAGGGACTAGAAATTTGATCTCACTCATATTCTAACCACTACTGTGTCTAAATGGGATCCTTTGGGAAGTGATAACCCCTAAATAGGTGTTTAAATCATGAAGTGGTGGGTTCCACTAGGGGGAATTAAGTTAATTAATTTGCACACAAAAATGGCTGTCGTTGTTTGATGAATGCTCTGGTTTATGCAGGAAAATATATTTGTTTCTTTAAATTGGGAGTAAGTTTTCCTCAGAGCTATATAAAGAGTTATAAAAACTATTTCATGAAGGCTAGTAATTAAGATGATATTAAATTTTATAAAAGCAACAGCTGGTCCCTCTGGGCCTCTGGTCATCAAGATATTGTTTCAGGAGAGCTTATGCCTAAATTCTTGTGTTTGTCATTTCACATCTGTAGTGAAATTATGAACAAGGTTTGCTCTTACACAGTTGGAATTCAGACATTTCTCTTTCAGGGAATTATTCTTAATCAGTAACATGAATTAGTAACATAAATAGATACAATACAGTGGATCTTTGGTATCTGCTGGGGTTTGGCTCCAGGGCCGCCCATGGATACCCAAATCTGTGGATGCTCATGTCCTGTTTAATACAATGGCATAGTACACTCATGTCCCTTATATAAAATGATAAAATCAGGTTTTGCTTTTTGGAATTCATATATTTTTGAAATATTTTCAAGTCATGGAACTTGGAATCCGTGGAAAAGGAATCCATGGATACAGAGGACTGACTGTACTAGTTATACAACACAGTTTCTAAGCCAATTATCAGGTGACAATTCTTAAGAAATTACTCTGAAATGAGTACTTGCATAAAATATATAGCAGGGGTGGTAATCACGTGGACCCAACATGATGCTGGACTGCATCTCCAAGCTCACATAGCCAAAATTGATGAATGCTGGGAGATGCAGATCACCAACATCTGGAAAACTGTATGATTCCCAGGTCTGATATATAGGATTGTGCCCTTTAGCAGTATATCACTGATGTTGTTGTGTTCTTCCAAGTCATTTCTGACTCTCACTCTGTCACATGTTTGTGTATATATGCATAATTTTGTAATACTTACACAAGGTTTGCCCATTGTGACATCACAAGAGTCTGCTCTTTGGTTCAGGTTTTGACCCTGAAATCTCAAGGAATGGGAAAATAGTGGCTTTGCAATCTTATTATGAAATTCTTGTATTTCATAATTTGTCACACTTGTGTAATAACCTAACCAATGGCCTTGAAAAGAGGGTGCAGTTGTGTCATCCTGAAACAGACTCATTTTTGATGTGCATTCAAGTTAGAAGGGGGGAAATTACACGATTACATAAATAGCGAGGAATCCAGAAGACTTTGCCACACACACACATGCAATCCCTCACTTTCCATGCTATAGAAGCAATATTTTAAAAAATGTAATATTTAACTTACTTTGACATACAGCAGGTGTTCTGCCTACATCTGTCTGCAGAGGCAAAATCAGAGAGCATTTGCAAACTTTTAAAAAGTAATAAATTTTCATTCTAAGCCCCCCCCCCAATCATAGTTAATTACTATTAGAATTACATCTTTGAAGAGATAATTTTAATTTTTCATTTCTTAAAAGTATCTAGAACAGTAACTTGTAATTAATTTAAAACAGTGAACAATACAAGCAACTGAGACATGGCACAGAATGCATTCTTCTGACAGCTATTTTGTTGCCTCAAAATTTACAAGATAGCACAAGGCAGGAAATCAACCACATGATCTTCTGCCATTTTGTGAGACCATACTCCCAGAACTATAAAAGTACCTTAAAATTACAGTTATAGTATAAAAGGAGTGAAGTTATTTCTCATAAAGCAATGCCACACTAGTGGAGAAGAGAAGAAAAAAGAGGGAGGCACAGCTCCACCTTGCCTAGTTCCAGAGGCATATGAAAGGCCCTTCCTTAGGGAGCTGATGCTATTTAGCCTGGAGAAAAGAATGTTAAGAGGTGATACGATAGTCCTGTTTAAATACTTGAAGGGATGTCATATTGAGGAGGGAGCTGACTTGTTATCTGCTGCTCCAGAGACTAGGACCCAGAGCAATGGATGCAAGCTACAGGAAAAGAGATTCCACCTCAACATTAGG
>NC_056523.1:18366945-18369124 GCF_019175285.1 Sceloporus undulatus | reverse complement strand
ATAGCCCTGTTTAAATATTTGAAGGGATGTCATATTGAGGAGGGAGCAAGCTTGTTTTCTGCTGCTCCAGAGAACAGGACCCAGAATGATGGATGCAAGCTGCAGGAAAAGAGATTCCACCTCAATATTAGGAAGAACTTCCTGACAGTAAGGGCTGTTCGACAGTGGAACAAACTCCCTCGGAGTGTAGTGTAGTCTCCCTCTTTGGAGGTCTTTAAGCAGAGGCTGGATGGCCATCTCTCAGGGATGCTTTGATTTGGATTTCCTGCATGGCAGAATGGGGTTGGACTGGATGGCCCTTGTGGTCGCTTCCAACTCTACGATTATATGATCCCTTTCACACGTAGTTTCATTCAGCCAGGTGTCCCCCATCCTATATCTTTGCTTTTCATTTTTCTGCCCTAAGTGCAGTACCTTACATTTCTCCCTGTTGAATTTCATTTTGTTACCTTTGGCCCAGCTTTCTTGTTTATCCAGATCATTTTGAATTTTGATCCTGTCCTCTGGAGTATTAGCTATTCCTCCTAATTTGGTGTCATCTGCAAATTTGATAAGTATGCTCCCAATTCTGTCATCCAGGTCACTGATAAAGATGTTGAATAACACTGGGCCCAGGACAGAGCCCTGTGGGACCCCACTGGCCACTTCTCTCCAGGCTGAAAAAGAGCCATTGTTGAGCACCCTTTGGGTTCGGCCGGTCAACCAATTACAGATCCATGTAAAAGTTACCTTGTCTAGCCCACATTTTACAAGCTTGTTTGCAAGAATGCCATGGGAAACCTTGTCAAGGGCCTTACTGAAATCAAGATATACTATATCTACAGCATCCCCTTTATCTACCAAGCTGGTAATTTTATTAAAGAAAGGGATCAAATATATGTTGAAAGCATATACTACTCCTGCTATAGTGCTGGGAAGTTGAGGTTATAAAAATTAGGATGAAACCTTCAAACATCATTACTATCATTAGTAATGATATTACTCAATCATGAATTACTATCATTAGGCCCCTTTATAGAGGGCCTACTGGTATTTATTATTTAGAAATGAAAAACACTCCCCCCCAATACCATGGGTAACTGAAACTGTGAACAGCAAAACCGTGGATAAGGTCTTGGGGGGGATTCCCTAGATATGCAAAAGTAAAGTCCAGTTAAAGTTTAAAAGAAAAATGCATTGTTATGGTCCTGTGAACTTTAGGATTAAAAGATAAATGAAGGAATGAAGACAAGAACATTTTAGAATAATTTTAAAGCAAACACAACTTCTCTGGTTGTGGTGGCTGGTGACTTCCATTGCAATGAAGCAGTGAATCTACTCTAGGATTTGTTCTGAATTTAAAAAGAGCTGGATCTGTTTGGGAGGGCTCTATTCAGCACACTTTGGAAAGGTCCTTTAAAGTTTGGACTGAAACCAAGAATGGCTTTAGTGATCCACTGATATAGGAACCATCAGCCGATATGGTCCCCAACCTTCCAAGGAACATGTGAGACCTTTACCTGAGGTGGAGAAAGAAAGGAAAAATCTAAGATTTTAGTGAGGCTGTGAATGAGCATTAGTGGGGCTAACCTTCACTGCTGCTTTACATGAAAGGTAGTATCTTGTTCCTGATAGCTAGTGTGGCATAGTGGTTTGTGTGTTGGACTAGGTCTCAGGAGACCAGAGTGCAACTCCCTGCTTGGCCATGGAAACCCATCAGGTGGCTGTGGGCAAGTTGCATTCTCTCAGCCTCAGAAGAAGGCAATGGCAAACCTAATCTGGATAAATCTTGCCAACAAAAGTCTATGGAGTTTATCAGATGGGTGAAAAAGCCGGGAGTATAAGGCATATTCCCAGCATAATCACGTGATGGTGCTGAAGATTTTCAGATGACAGCGCACTCACCTAGGCCTTATCCCATGAAGATCCAGGAATGCTCCAGCAACAAACCATTCACAGGGAAGTCCCAGGAATGGTTTAGTTGCTGGACCATTCCTGGAGATTCATGGAATAAGTCCTAGATAAGTGTGATGTGTCTGAAAATCTTTAGTGTGATTGCGTGATTATGTCAGGAGTATGCCTTTTATTCCTGGCTCCCCCCACCCCCATTTGATAATCTCCTATGATAGGGTTGCTGTAAATTGAGATCAACGTGAAGAGCAATAACATAAACACAATCTCTTTCCAAACACATTGTGTG